>NW_011495076.1:1273148-1278210 GCF_000754665.1 Bison bison bison
CAGAGTCGGACACAACTGAAGCGACGTAGCAGCAGCAGCAGCCCATCATACAGAATGATTCATCTCAAACCCTAGGGTAAAGAAATTTTTTTTTTTAATTTGGTGCCTATTTGTGAAGGTAACCCAGTCTACTCAAACTCAAACAATAGGAACATGGGTTGCATGTTAAATTTGTGACAAGTGGTATTCTTTCATATGCTAACACGAGATCCTGCCACACAGCTGGAATTCTACAAAAATTGCACATTAATGGGTTAATTTGGCCTTGTTTAAATTAACCAATAATTAATTTGGCCCCAGTTTAAAAGTTCAAGGCATGGGAAGTAGTTTTGAATTTCACCCAAGTTTACAAAGAAACAATTGAAGTATATTAAGTAGGGAGGCAGCAAGATTATATTCATATTTTTGAATGACCAATAGAGCAAGACCCAAAGCAGGGAAACTAGGTTGAACCCTGTGGCTGGAATCTAGGTTCCTGGCAGTACTGACAGCAAGTAGCAGATGTATTCAAAACACATCTAGGAGGGAGAAGGGGGACAAACTAAAGAATGAGTGGTGTGAATATTTAAGAGATAGGGAGAGACTCAGGAAGCCTGCTAAGGAGACTCAGGGAAAGCATCTTGAGAAGCAAGAAGAAAACACAAAGATGTTTTGCCCAAGGAAGGGAGCCCAGGAAGAGACTTCTCAGGAGTGGGTTATACACAGAGACAGAAAATGATGAAGGGCAACTAAGCCAAGCACAAAAAGGTGCCCATCTGATTCAACAAATAATCACACCGTGGGGCAGTCGGGCCAAGTGGGGGTCACTAACTCACGTTATTGTAGCCTGAGAAATGAATAATGCATAAGAATATAGAGAGAAAATTTAGAAAACTTTTTCAGGAGGGTTGGCTGTGGCGACCAACCGGGAGAAGTAAGGAAGTAGTCAGAGGAAAACATGACTCAAAGGAATTGTGTGTGCATGTGTGTGTTAAATTTGTTTTAAACATGAGAGAATTCTTGAAATGCCATTGGGAGGGAGCATGCAGAGAGGAGAGAATAATCAATGTAGCAAGTCCCTGATGAGAGAGCTGTGGGGGGTATGGGATGCAGGGTAGATAGAAAAATTAACTGTTGGCAGGATGAAGAACATATTTTATAATAAACAGAAACAGAAAAAAAAAAGAAGTGCAAATAGAAGTAATTTTTGTTTGGTAGATTTAACATAAATGGTTAATGGAAACAATATATTGGCAGAAAATGAAAGAAACGATTAAGCCTATTAGAATTTCTGTTCATTGAAGGGAATGAAAAATGGCCCTACATAAGGGTGGTTCAGATGAGAAACACAACTAAAAATGAGCTAGGCAGGACTCAGTAAAATTTTAGAAACTGTGTGACCATATAAACTAATGGTTGAAAACGTGGGCTTTGAAATCAGCAAAACAAGGTTCTGTATCCCAGTTTCATTATTTAATGACTTCACGATCTTGTGCAGTTTGCCTGACCTTCATAAAACTCCAATTCCTAATACCTTCAGTGGGATTATGTACACAAAACAATGACCATTTGGGGTAACACATTATTACTCAAAATTCTTTTGACATCATTATTGTTTGTCAAAAGTGTTTAAGAAATTGTGATCTTCGTGAAACAAGCGAAAAAAAAAATGCAGAGGTTATAGGTAATGATGAAGAGGCAAATGTGATAGCTTCCCAGAATATTCAAAAAATAAACAGATTTAAACAATAAGAGAGTTGATGAATATGGAGGACTGATATGAGTAATCGATGTTCAGAATGAAAGATCAAAGAATAACAGAAGCTTTAATCAAAGACAGACATCCATTCATTTGCTGCCTTTATGAGTTTTCACACTGTATACCCATACATTTATAAACCACCCTCTTTTGCTATACAAAAGAAAATTTCTTTCACTTCTACAGCATTGAAGCTGGTTTTAGTCAGCTCAGAGGCATATGGCATAAATTTTCGCTCATGTTCTTCTCAATTTTTGGAGCCTGTGTGCTTAGTCACTTAGTCATGTCCAACTCTTTGCAACCCTTTGGACTGTAGTCTATCGGGCTCCTCTGTACATGGGATTTTCCAGGGAAAAATATTGGAGTGGGTTGGCATGCTCTCCTCCAGGGGATCTCCCTGACTCAGGGATCTAACCCAGGTCTTCTGCATTGAAGGCAGATTCTTTATCATCTGAGCCACCAGGGAAGCCCTTCTGAGCCATGAGGCCTCTTTAATAATATTTTAATTTGTTTCAAAAGTGTGTCCTAGTTACATTTCAAAAACCTCTTGTTTGCACAACAAAAACAGAACAATAAACTGGCAAAATGCAAACACTAATGTTACCACCATTGTCAAAATCCCGGGTACTTTAGGAGTTTTTTTTAATTTAATTGCATAATAATAGAGATTGTGATTATCTGCAGTATGTAATTACCAACACATTACTGATATTAACAGTTTAACGCTTGAACATTTCTTTTCATTAATAGAAGCACAGCAGTTTTCACATTAATGTTAAAAATAAAATGTGTGTGTGTTTTTGCCCACTAGCTAAAACTTTGGAGTGAGTTATGCTTGTGTGGCAGGGATTAATTGTATCAAAATACTCTGATGACCTGGGGACCTTCTACATAATTGAAATGACTCTTTGCAATGGAGACAAGATCAGTGACAAGAGATCTTTGTTAGGGTCCACATCCTAGCAATTTTTCTAATTACATAGATAAGGAAACTTTTCAAATGTTGAGGTTTTGAGTGGTTGATAATATATCAGACCTCTTTCCCAATCCCCACCTCAAGGTTGAAAAATCAGACAACATAGACAGATGGAGAACACAAGAGCCTTATCACTGATAAAGCTAGTTGCAGAATGAAACTTAGAGCTGGTACCCAAGGGGCATCCTTAACCATATATTGCTCTCAATGCCACTTTCAAAACAGACATTAAACCTGCCATCCTGATTGCTAATAGAGTGGATGACCTCATGGCTCCCTTAGAGAGGTAGATGCCTTACACGTGGCAGAGGAAGAGAGACCAGATGTTCTAGTGGAAGAAAGTCACACACAGGGAACTTCAGAGCTCCAGCACATGACCTCTCTTCCAGAAGACTAGCCTGGGCTTCTTCTATGCAGCTCAGGGCTTAGCAGGGAGGAAGCAAAAACTGCTAGTCCTCCTAAAAACTAGCCCCATAGTTGGCATAATGTCACTTCTACTGTATTTTATTGGTGAAAACATTTAGGCCAGCCAAGAATCAAGTGAGTGGAGGAATAAACTTCTCTGCTTGGCGCAGAACTGGTAAGAGGGTAACAGGAAGGGAAAGAACTGACAGCAGTCAAGAAATCCCACACTCTAACGGATGGAGGGAGAGTGCCTCACAGTTGCCTCTGTGTGTAGAATCTGCCTGCAATGCGGGACGCTTGGGTTCAGTCCCTGAGTTGAGAAGATCTCCTGGAGAAGGGAATGGCAACCCTCTCCATATCCTTGCCTGGAGAAGTCCATGGACAGAGGAGCCCAGTGGGCTACAGTCCATGGGGTTGCAGAGAGTCAGACACAACTAAATGACTAACACTTTCATTTTCATCAATGTCAAGCCCATCCACACAGTGTACATAATCCCAGTGAGCAGTGTTGGTCTGGGCTCTGAGCGCAGAATAAAGAGAGCCCTGGCAGGCACAGGATTAATAAAATTCTCCCCAGCTACGGAGGCTTACCACTCTTCAACTGAGAGAAGGACATATGAAGCTTGTTATGCTCTGACTATTCAATGAAAAATGAGTCTCATGAAACGTGGATCAGTAGAGCCTGAAGATTTTATTCATATGAAGAATCTCACATTCTTAATGCTTAAAATCACCTCTTAAATTTGAAAAGCTGTAAGAAAACTACCTTAATATATGTTATCATTTCCTCATTTTTACCTTTATAAAAGTCTTTTCTCATACATTTGAAACTCGTGACAGTCCTATGAGACAAGCGTACGTAAAAAAGCGTTGGACATGGATTAAGAACTTGGGCCTCTCCCTTTAAAATAAAGTGTTTTGTGTGTTCATAAAAATAACAAATGTTCTTGTACAAAGTCTGGATATACAAAATGCTTTAAGAATTTAAGAAAACAAATTCCCCATAAAAGCACATCTCAGAGATGAGCATTATTACTCTTGTGATTTAATTTCTAATATACTCTTATTTGCTTCCCCTTAGCTACCACCAATGGAAAGTGAAGTCGCTCAGTCGTGTCCGACTCTTTGCAACCCCATGGACTGTAGTTTACCAGGCTCCTCAGTCCATGGAATTTTCCAGGCAAGAGTATTGGAGTGGGTTGCCATTTCCTTCTCCCAGGGGATCTTCCCAACCCAGGGATTGAACCCAGATCTCCCACATTGTAGGCAGACACTTTACCATCTGAGCCGCCAAGGAAGCCCAGTGGAAAGCTCTTACAAACTTCATAATCACATATGTAGTTTTTCAACTGTAATCATATCATAAAACAATTACAAGGTATATTCTTATTTCCCTCAGTTATTAAAGACTCCTTAAAACACAATTTGTAAGTGATATGTTTTTTAACCTGTCTATATAGATGCATACACTGTGTAACGGGCTTCCCTGGTAGCTCAGATGGTAAAGAATCCTCCTGCAATGCAGGAGACCCCAGTTCAATTCCTGGGTTGGGAAGATTCACTGGAGAAGGGACAGGCTACCCACTCCAATATTCTCAGCCTTCCCTGATGGCTGAGCTGATAAAGAACCTGCCTGCAGTGTGAGAGACCTGGCTTCCATCCCTGGGTTGGGGAGATCCCCTTGAGGAGGGCATGGCAACACACGCCAATATTCTTGCCTGCAGAATCCCCATGGGCAGAGGAGCCTGGTGGGCTACAGTCCATGGGGTTGTCCTCAGATATACAAATGACACCTCCCTTATGGGAGAAAGTGAAGAGGAACTAAAGAACCTCTTGATGAAAGTGAAAGAAGAGAGTGAAAAAGTTGGCTTAAAACTCAACATTCAGAAAACTAAGATCATGGCATCTGGTCCAATCACTTCATGGCAAATAGATGGGGAAAC
>NW_011495076.1:1278310-1303568 GCF_000754665.1 Bison bison bison
GCTCCAAAATCACTGCAGATGGTGACTGCAGCCACGAAATTAAAAGACGCTTGCTCTTTGGAAGAAAAGCTGTGACAAACCTAGACAGCATAATAAAAAGCAGAGACATTACTTTGCCAACAAAGGTCCATCTAGTCAAAGCTATGGTTTTCCCAGTAGTCATATATGGATGTGAGAGTTGGACCATAATGAAAGCTAAGCACAGAAGAATTGATGCTTTTAAACTGAGGTGTGGAGAAGACTCTTGTGAGTCCTTTGGACTGCAAAGAGATCCAACCAGTCCATCCTAAAGAAAATCAGTCCTGAACATTCATTGGAAGGAGTGATGCTGAAGCTGAAACTCCAATACTTTGGCCACCTGATGTGAAGAACTCATTCACTGGAAAAGACCCTGATGCTAGGAAAGATTGAAAGCAGGAGGAGAAGAGGATAACAGAGGATGAGATGGTTGGATAGCATCACTGACTTGATGGACATGAGTTTGAGAAAGTTCCAGGAGTTGGTGATGGACAGGGAGGCCTGGTGTGCTGCAGTCCATGGGGTCACAAAGAGTCGGATACGACTGAGTGACTGAACTGAACTGAGCATTGTGTAATATTTAGAAGTTCAAGAGATATAATAAAAATTAATTTAAAATTTTTTGTTTGCTTATTACTCACAGCAAACAATTGCTATCGTTTTGCTGTTTTTCCTTCCAGAAGTATTTTAATACAGGTAAAGATATTGAAAGTGCTGTATACATACCTATCGCTCTATCTATCTCTATATGTGTGCATATACTTGGCATATATGAATATACATATGCATTTTATGTTTACAAAAATATGATTATAGTGTACACTGCTTTGTAAACTTCACTTTTACTGAACAGTGTATGGTAAATATTTTCCCGTCTCTGGTTTTACCATCCCAACCAATATGTTACTCTGAAAATTTTCAAGCTTTCAGAAAAATGTGAAGATTATGCCCTGTGTACCCATGCACCACCGCCTAGGTTCTATCATGGATGACACCAGTTCCCATTTCTCTTCGGTGAAGAGTGTTCCTGGGACTCCCACTTCAGCACTCCTGACCTGCTGGGCAGTGGGGATGGGTGGGTGCAGCACCCGCTCCTACAGACAAACACCCCCAGGAAGTTCAGGATCTTTCTTCCAGTGACACTGCAGTGGGTGAGGGTCTGGAGGCAGGACACTGACAAAGTTAGCTGCAGAAGGAAATCATGTCTGCCTATATAGCCCATGGTCAATGTTCTACTCATAACAGTTCTCAGAAGCCTTTCTCTGAGGTGTGTATAGCTCTTCAACTTTCTTAATGTGGTTGAAGAGGAAATGTTTTCTGGTTCTAGTACTGTCAGTGTGAGGCAGTCATTTCTATGTTGACTGGTATTTATTGTACTGCAAAGAAACTTCATTTTTGTTCTTGAAAATGGTTGAGATTGGTCTTTTATTCATGTAGTCTGTGCTGTGCTGTGCTGTGCTTAGTTGCTCAATTGTGTCCGATTCTTTGCGACCCCATGGACTGTAGCCCTCCAGGCTCCTCTGTCCATAGGGGATTCTCCAGGCAAGAATACTGGAGTGGGTTGCCATGCCCTCCTCCAGGGGATCTTCCCAACTCAGGGATCGAACCCAGGTCTCCCGCATTGCACATAGTCTAGAAACCCCTAATCCCCTTGCTATTTGAGAATACAATGATCCTCTAAGAAAGCACAGACTTTTATAACAACGACAACAACAAAACACACTGTCTATAAAAAAGATACAGCAGTTAGGGAAAAAATCCTGCACTCAAATTCTTTTTGGAACTGCCCGTGCCTGGTCTAACCAGTACCCAAAAATCTGCAAAAAGATGGAAACAGCTGAGTGGCTTCCCTAGAGTTCACTTTCTGCAGATGGAACTTCAGAAAGAGCTCCGCTGTCGGTCAGGGGACTAGATTCCACACTTTCTCACTGAGCAACAGAATGACCTCGGTCTTGACCTCGTCCCCTCAATAACCCTTTCTCAATGGTGTAGTGAAGTCTAATAGAAAACAGCTTTGAGCTTCTCCTTGAGAAAAACAAGTGATAACTACAAACTTTCAACAATTTGTTTCCACTACCTTTGTGTGAGACTCGACTTCCCAGGTGGTGCTAGTGGTAAAGAATCTGCCTGCCAATGAAGGAGACATAAGAGACTTGGGTTTGATCCCTGAGTCAGGAAGA
Source organism: Bison bison bison (assembly GCF_000754665.1). Classification (NCBI taxonomy): domain Eukaryota; kingdom Metazoa; phylum Chordata; class Mammalia; order Artiodactyla; family Bovidae; genus Bison; species Bison bison. The sequence goes on from NW_011495076.1 coordinate 1,280,509, forward strand.
TCCTCTGGAGGAGGGCATGGCAACTCTTTCCAGGATTCTTGCCTGGAGAATCCCATGGACAGAGGAGCCTGGAGGTCTACAGTCCACAGGGTTGCAAAGAGCTGGACACAACTGAAGCAATTTGGCACACACAGATGAAGTAAGGGAATATATAATCACTTTCTCTCATGCTGGAGATCAGGACTCATGGGCTCAGACAGGTGTTCAAACCTAGGTCTCTTGACCCCTAACTGACAGCTCCTTCCATGCCTCTACTCTCACTTACCTCTCCTCAAAAGCAAAGAGAAAACTGATCAACACAAAAGACTGAATAAAACATTGGGCAAAGCAATTTTTTTTAAAAACCGCTCACTTGACAGCTCTTCTGCTTGCACAATATGGTGTCTATAAAATGTGCATGGCCTTCAAGGAATTTAAGAGGTTCAATCTTCCTCCTTTTTCTCATGTAAGTCCCTGAAAATTGAAAACTATTCTGATGAAATGATTGAAGGCAGCCATGTGCTTGAAACAAGGTCCCTTACCTCTCATTCTGCTAAAATAAAATTATGAGGCAACTGCCCACCTGAGAAACTTCAGACAGTAACAGGGACGGGCCCATTAATCGACTGGGCATCTGTTTACCCCAGTCTGGTTCCTGGTCTCAGAGGACCACCTCCTCAGCCTATAAGCCACAAAAGAACCTTAATACTTTATAGTCATAAAAATGAAAAATCACTGCCTGGAAGTGAAGTAAATGAGTTCTGTGCAACGAATAGGAAATGCCTTTTTTTCCCCCTCCCACAAAGTGTTCCTATCAAAGGAAAGGACTAAATCATGGAATTTCCAAAGTGCTGTCTCTTCTCTTACACAGATCGGTTAACCTGACTTCCTGATTTACACTCACAGCAATCTGTCATTGGCTGTGATGAGTTCTCTCATGAAGAGTTCTGTGGAGTTTTTCTGGGAGGATGCTGACGTATTTGGCCAGATAAATTTTAAATCATTTTCCTTTTAACTATTGATGTATGCATTCTTTCCACTGTGGTGGACCACAGTGATTTGGATATTAATTGGCTTTTGGAAAAATAAAAGCTCATACCAGAGCCACTGGCAGTCTGTAATCATTCCTCCCAGTGAGTGAAAAAATACAGAGACAGAAAAGTGGAAATTCTGAAAAAGTATGCTTTTCCTCAAATGAAACAAACATGAAAACTCAGGTGTCAGCAGCTTTTTTTTTTATATAATCCTACTCTAGTACAATTAGATCTCAGTATTTATTTCCTCTGATCTTAATTAAGGAAGCGCTTGAGACTCCCAGGCCAGCCCAATTATCTACAGACAAAAATTCTAGGAATTCAACAGTCTCACCCACAGGAATATCTGCAGCAAATCAGGGTAAGCAATTATCATGATTTCCCTTGAAGACTAAACAGAAGCACCTACCAAACTTCCTCCTTTATTCAGTTCCAGGCTTCCATTTCAAACCTATAGCCTCAGGCTCTTGATCTGCTTGAAATCCTAGTCAACATGGAAAATTGAGACAAAAACTAGTAACACTTCACGGGGTGATATGGCTGCTTTGGGATTGTGTGGGCACACTGCCTTGTTTCCTCAGCTGTAAGATAAGCCTGTGGTATCAATTATTATGCTTCCTATAATTTGCTTCCTTTGCTTTCTCTGTCTTCCTGACTTCTGCACACACTAACCTTCTCTCTCACATTGCTGTTTACATCTTTATTTTAATAAAGGTTGTGCTGCTGGCCTAAATGTTTTGTAATTAGCCCTGGCAAATCACACAAAGTTAGAGTGGGGAAATTTTTTTAAAGGTCACCTAGTGAAACTTCTTCCTTTTTAAAATGAAGAAACCAAGCTCAGAGAGTTAAGCAATTTCTCAGTGTCGCTGTATGTTTTGACAGAAGATCGATCCTGGTCTTCTGACTCACCACTCCACTCTTTACTCACATACCACTCATTCAAAATATTTTTAGCCACTGGACTCTTTCTGCAGATGAAATAAGAGGGGGAAAGCAATACAAAATGATGATAAATTCAAAGCAAGAGTGGGACCTGGAGACCCACCTGGTGGACCCTCTCCACATCCTGCCCTGAGGCATGGCCATAAGACCTCTGGGGAAGGTGATAATAAGAACTTTTAATCACGTGGGAAGGCAAAGTCACAAAACAATCGAAAGAGATGCATCAGTCACCACTGTCAGCCACTCAAATGTGCACTCACTGATCACCACTGCTGCCTCCAGGAGTCCATCAGCACAGTTTGTAAACTACTGCACTTACCATGTTCATAGGGCTGCAGGCAGGAAAAAATTAGCCATCCTGTTTAACACCAACCAGAAATTTCTAGAAATTGGACTTTACAACATTGCCTGACAGAGTGTTATGTCTGGTCACTGATGAATCACAGTGTCAATTTCTCTTGAAAGAAACTATATACAGAGTTAAAGCTAGTACCAGTAACGCTGAAGAAGCTGAAGTTGAATGGTTCTATGAAGACCTACAAGACCTTTTAGAACTAACACTCAAAATAGATGTCCTTTTCATTGTAGGGGACTGGAATGCAAAAGGAGGAAGTCAAGAAACACCTGGGGTAACAGGCAAATTTAGCCTTGGAGTACAGAATGAAGCAGGGCAAAGGCTAATAGAGTTTTGCAAGAGAACTCATTAGTCATAGCAAACACCCTCTTCCAACAACACAAGAGAAGACTCTACATATGGACATCACCAGATGGTCAACACTGAAATCAGATTGATTATATTCTTTGCAGCCAAAATGGAGAAGCTCTATACAATCAGCAAAAACAAGACAGGGAGCTGACTGTGGCTCCGATCATGAACACCTTATTGCTAAATTCAAACTTAAATTGAAGAAAGTAGGGAAAACCACTAGACCATTCTGGAATGACCTAAATCAAATCCCTTATGATTATACAGTGAAAGTGAGAAATAGATTTAAGTGACTAGATCTGCTAGACAGAGTACCTGATGAACTATGGACGGAGGTTTGTGACACTGTATAGGAGACAGGAATCAAGACCATCCCCAAGAAAAAGAAATGCAAAAAAGCAAAATGGCTGTCTGAGGAGGCCTTACAAATAGCTGTGAAAAGAAGAGAAGCGAAAAGCAAAGGAGAAAAGGAAAGATATACCCTTTTGAATGCAGAGTTCCAAAGAATAACAAGGGGAGATAAGAAAGCCTTCCTCAGCAATCAGTGCAAAGAAATAGAGGAAAACAACAGAATGGGAAAGACTAGATATCTCTTCAGGAAAATTAGAGATACCAAGGGAACATTTCATGCAAAGATGAGATCAATAAAGGACAGAAATGATATGGACCTAACAGAAGCAGAAGATATTAAGAAGAGGTGGCAAGAATACACAGAACAACTGTACAAAAAAGATCTCCATGATCCAGATAATCATGATGGTGTGATCACTCACCTAGAGCCAGACATCCTGGAATGTGAAGTCAAGTGGCCCTTAGGAAGCATCACTATGAACAAAGCTAGTAGAGATAATGGAATTCCAGTTGAGCTATTTCAAATCCTAAAAGATGATGCTGTGAAAGTGCTGCCCTTAATATGTCAGCAAATTTGGAAAACTCAGCAGTGGCCACAGGACTGGAAAAGGTCAGTTTTCATTCCAATCCCAAAGAAAGGCAATGCCAAAGAATGCTCAAACTACCGCACAATTGCACTCATCTCACACACTAGTAAAGTAATGTTCAAAATTCTCCAAGCCAGGCTTCAGCAATACATGAACTGTGAACTTCCAGATGTTGAAGCTGGTTTTAGAAAAGGCAGCAAACTGCCAACATCCACTGGATCATGGAAAAAGCAAGAAAGTTCCAGAAAAACATCTATTTCTGCTTTCTTGACTATGCCAAAGCCTTTGACTGTGTGGATCACAATAAACTGTGGAAAATTCTGAAAGAGATGGGAATACCAGACCACCTGACCTGCCTCTTGAAAAACCTGTATGCAGATCAGGAAGCAACAGTTAGAACTGGACATGGAACAATAGACTGGTTCCAAATTGAGAAAGGAGTACATCAAGGCTGTATTTTGTCACCCTGCTTATTTAACTTATATGCAGAGTACATCATGAGAAACACTGGGCTGGAAGAAGCACAGGCTGGAATCAAGACTGCCAGGAGAAATGTCAATAACTTCAGATATGCAGATGACACTACCCTTATGGCAGAAAGTGAAGAAGAACTAAAGAACCTCTTGATGAAAGTGAAAGAGGAGAGTGAAAAAGTTGGCTCAAAACTCAACATCCAGAAAACTAAGATCATGGCATCCAGTCCCATCACGTCATGGCAAATAGATGGGGAAACAGTGGCTGACTTTATTTTTTTGGTCTCCAAAATCACTGAAGATGATGATTTTAGCCATGAAATTAAAAGACACTTACTCCTTGGAAGGAAAGTTATGACCAACATAGACAGCATATTCTAAATCAGAGACATTACTTTGCCAACAAAAGTTCGTCTAGTCAAGGCTATGGTTTTTTCTGTGGTCATGTATGGATGTGAGAGTTGGACTGTAAAGAAGGCTGAGCGCCGAAGAATTGATGCTTTTGAACTGTGGTGTTGGAGAAGTCTCTTAAAAGTCCCTTGGACTACAATGAGATCCAACCAGTCCATCTTAAAGGAAATCAGTTCTGGGTGTTCATTGGAAAGACTGATGTTGAAGCTGAAATCCAATATTTTGGCCACCTGATGTGAAGAGCTGACTCATTTGAAAAGACCCTGATGCTGGGAAAGTTGAGGGCAGGAGGAGAAGGGGACGGCAGAGGATGAGATGGTTGGATGGCATCACTGTCTCAATGGACACTGAGTTTAGATAAACTCCAGGAGTTGGTGATCGACAGGGAAGACTGGCATGCTGTAGTTCATAGGGTTGCAAAGAGTCAGACACGACTGAGTGACTGAACTGAGCTGAACTGAGACTGCTTCAGCTAAGCAGAATAAACTCAGTGTGGAGAATAATAACTTTGCCAAAATTCTACACAGTGGGAGAGCAGAAATTGTCAGAAGTCCATGGAAAATGGCAGACATTTGAAAAAACTTAAAAGTTTATATATTTTTAAAATTCATGTATGAAATAAATATGTCCGTGTGTGTGTGTGTGTGTGTGTGTGTGTGCATGTGTATAGGTGGATCTGAAAAGTAACATGGCAATTGCTAAATGCTTGTTTAAGTGCCATGTTTTTTAAAAAAGCATTTAAGTACATACACAAAATCCCAAGACACCTCTCCATCACTTGGCAGATGGAAAGAACCAAGAAGCTGAATCAATGTTATTTTTGTTCACATCAAAACCGTGCTTTCTCTCAGCTGGGAGGGTAAATATAAGCAAGAAAGTTTTGCATATCTGAAAAATGACAAGCAAATTTGTTTAAAAGTCTAAAATTTTCCACTTGTGCATTCCTTGGTTCCTGTCCTGGGGTGTCCATCCTGTGTACCTCAGAGTCGGTATCACCCAGCACGTCTGATGTTTTTCTTCCAGCTGAGTTTATGACACAGAGGACAAGCCATGAGACCACAAGTGGGAATCCAGATTCTGTTGGATTACATTTCTCTCCTGAACCTAGGAAATCCTTAATTTTTAGAAGCCTCACTTTCCTCATCTGTTAAATGTCATGAAAGATTTGCATTCACTTTTTTGCTAAATGTAATAGCTGGGGATTATAAATTAAGTGTTATTGTTAATATTTCATGTTTAAATGTATTTTATTTAATGAATACATATACCCCTTACTATATATGTATGTGTGTGTGTTCAGTTCCTCAGTCATATCCAACTCTTTGCAACCCCATGGACTGTAGCCCACCAGGCTCCTCTGTCTGTGGAATTTTCCAGACAAGAATACTATAGTGGGTAGCTATTCCCTTCCTCAGGGATCTTCACAACCCAGAGACTGAACCCAGGTCTATTGCATCTCTTGCATTGGCAGAAGGATTCTTTACCACTAGCACCACCTGGAAAGCCCTCCTATTTGTAGGGAATATTTTTTAAAGCTCTATGAACATGAACTTATTTAATGTTCGACTCTATGAGGCAAAAAATTTTCCCATTTTATAGAGAAGACAACAGAGACATGTAGAGGTTAAGTAATTTTCTCAAGATCACACAGCTAATAAGTAATAGGGTCGGAATTCAAACCCAGGTAACTGACTCCAAAGTTCTTGTTCTTACTTATTACACTCTGCTGCAGTATTAAAAGTGAAGTGTCACTTTAAAAACATTTCTTGACACTGTAGAAACTGAAAAGTAAATCAACAACCTTAAGCAATGTACCAGGGGCAACTGGGAGCCAACAATCAAAAGGTAGAATGATTTTCCTAATCTCCTCTTGACTGCTGGAATTGTGTAAGTATTTAATCCTCTTCATGCAGAGTATTAATCTTTAGCGAGTGGATGCCTCCTAAATATTTGAAGGGATAAACTAAAGTGAGTCTTACAGACAAGGTTGCATTTTCATTGCACTCTCTGCATTAGCAGAATGGCAAATGAGTAGATTTGGGGCTACAGCAGAGTCCCTTTCCAGCAGACTTCCTCCAGCTTTAGAGAATCTATTTGAGCAGAAGCTGCACTCAGTGCTGTAAACATGAGGTTGCAATGGCTATTATGTGGGGGTGATCCCTTTCATGGGGACTTAAACCTAAAGTAACTCAATCAGAGTCCTAAAACCTACAATGTCTGTATATTTTCTTTGCAAACATTAAAGAGAACTGTCTCTCCCTGCCACGCTTGTCTCAGAGCCCCAAAATCATAAGAGTAAAGCATAGTAAGACATCAAGAAAACACATGACTGAACTGAAGCATGTAAAGGACATCTTGATGATGGGACCTCCATCTATGATCATCTGCTAACATGGGCCTTTGTAATGAAGATAGGTCCAGAAAGGATGCTACTGTATCTTCAGCAGAAGATCAAGGTAGGGTCAATGTCATTGCTAATATGCAAATATTATCTCAAGCAAGTCAACCCTACTTTCTGTTTGGAAGAAGGTACGTAATTATAGTAGTTAATGTGTTTTTCTTTAGTTGACTCAGGAGAAAATAAGTATAGCCCCACTGATGGAGAAAGCAGACATATAGTGTAAGTCAAGATGTGCTGATGTTGCCTAGTAAGGATCTACTCCTCCTGCCTTCTTCGAATTTCTGAGCATTAAATACATTAGGACAAAAAAAAAAAAACACTCCACTTTTGTGCCATACTTCATTAGGAGAACCTTAAGTGTCCTCAAGGACCATGCCTCACAATGAGACCTTCTTGGCTTTGGAACACTGCTTCATAAATAAGGAAAGTGGTTTTACTTACCTAAAATTAGAGTATCTATTTTTCTCCTCTCATCATTGCAACTAACTTTGATAAATAACTTTTGACATTTAAAATGAAGCTCTTGAATCTCCCTTCTCATTAAAAGAGAAAAAAGAAAGAAAGAAAAGAAGTTTAGGAAATAGCCATCCCTCCTGGCTCTATTACTGGATGAATTGCTTTTTAAATAAATGCTTTCAGTATAAAAGAAGAACACACATATTAGACAACATTTGGAAAATCCAAAAAGTACACAGAAGGAGAAACCATACTTAGCCCCATTACCCAAGAAAAAAATCATCGATAGCACTTCAGTGTTTTCATTTATGATTTCCTCTTAGATTTTATGCTTATATTTCCTCAGGTTGAAAATAGGTCAATTACCCATAAATTAAGCTATGCAGTTAATGTAACTCTAAATTGCAATTCTTAATCAGAATGTGATTGTATAATACAAATCCCTGTAGGTTTCTCCTAGAACTTGATTCACTTTAAATTCAACCTACAGTATAAATGGATGAGACTATGTAAGAAAAACTTCTGAAACAACAAAAAAGGGACTCTGATAATATATATTAAAATAAAAAATGCATATACCCTTTGGCCTAACCATCTTATTTTAAGAAGCTTTCTTGAAAAAGTGTAACACTAGTATGAATTTGGAGTGGATTATTTGTTTTGCTTTGGACCTTCAGGTACAGAGCATTGACTTCATCACACTTCCCAATTCATGGAACATTAACATATTATCCACACAGGGAAGGAACAAAGGCCTCTTGTTTTCCCTTTTCCTATTAGTTTAGTTCCTTTTGATCTTCAATCCTCATCTCTCCCCCATTTCCTCCTTCCCTAGTAACCACACATCACATTACAAGAATCCAGTCTTTTAGGAATGACATTTCATTGCCCTTAGAACCTTTTTATCACAAACAATGTGGCAATGAACATCCTCAGGCACTTTTCCTTATGAATCTATGTACAAATTTAGCTGGCACGTAGGAGGCAGGGAAAGAGACTTACTTTTGTAAAGTACTTTTGAATTGCTTTTCATATTGCTTGTATCTATTTTATTCTCACCAGTGGTCCATGAAGTTAACCCTCTCATTCTCGCCAGTTCTTATTAACTTTTGTCAATGTAATGGGAATAAAGTAGCAGTTCACAGTTGTTTCATCTCACATGTACCAATTAACTAATAAATTTGACTATCATTTCATACACTTAACCGCCATTTGATTTCTCACATCTGAGATTCACATATACATTATGTTCTTTGTCCACTTTTTCTTTTCAGTGTCCTGACTTTTTCCTAATATTTTACAAGAAATTCCCTAACTATTCTAGATTTTAATATCTTGCCAGTCTTAGATTTGGCAAATATCTTTGTGTAGCACATTTTGTGTCTATTAATTTTGTCCATGATGGTTTTAATGTAACAGAAATCTAATCTTAAGGTATTTGATTGTAATCCAATCTTAATATTTTGATTGTAATCCAATCTTAATATTTTATAATGTGGATTATACATCTTTGAGTCTCCTTTAGGAGTATTCCTCTGACCTGATGTCAGAAAAATAACCTTCTGTATTATTTTCTAGAGTGTTTCTGTTGCCCCAGATGCTTACCAGCATTAGGTGTTGTCAGTGCTTGGGGTTTGGGCTATTCTAATATACGTATGTGTGCATGTGTGTGTAGTATCTCATTGTTGTTTTAACTTGTAGTTCCCTAGTGACATATGATACGGAGAAGACAATGGCAACCCACTCCAGTACTTTTGCCTGGAAAATCCCATGGACAGAGGAGCCTGGTAGGCTGCAGTCCATGGGGTGGCTGCAGTCCATGGGGTTGCTAGGAGTCAGACACGACTGAGCGACTTCACTTTCACTTTTCACTTTCATGCATTGGAGAAGGAAATGGCAACCCACTCCAGTGTTCTTGCCTGGAGAATCCCAGGGACGGGCGAGCCTGGTGGGCTGCCGTCGATGGGGTTGCACAGAGTCGGACACGACTGAAGCGACTTAGCAGCAGCAGCAGCAGTGACATATGATATGGAACACCTTTTTGTATGCTTATCTGCCATCTATGTACCTTCTTCGATGAAGTGTCAGGTAAGGTTTCAGCCTTTTTTATGTGGGTTGTTTGTTTCCTTACCACTGAGTTTTAAGAATCCTTTGTATAACAGTTCTTGATCAGATGTGTCTTTTGCAAATATTTTCTCCTAGTCTGTAACTTGTCTTCTAATTCTTTTGACATTGTCTTTTGCAGAATGGAAGTTCTTAATTTTAATGAAGTCTGGGTTATCAATGATTTCTTTTATGTGTTATGTCTCCGGTTATATCTAAGACATGCTGTACTCAAAGTCATCTAGGTCTTCTTCTATATCATCTTCTACAATTTTTTTTTTATCTTCTACAATTTTTATAGATTTTCATTTTACATTTAGGTTTGTGTTTCATTTTGAGTTAATTTTGTGAAGATGTTTATGACTTTTTTATTCAGTGTTTTATAGGAGTCTCTATTCAGAATAGTAAGACGAGAAAAAAGAAAGATATGTAAGGATTAAGATGAAAAATATAGAACTATCATTATTACATGATAGTATATAAAGAAAATCCAAAAGACAAGGCAATTTTGTTTTAGACTTAATTCATGAATGTATCAAGTTTGCTGAAATCAAAGTCAGTATGCAAATAATGATTGTATTGCTATATGCCAGCGATAAATAGGGAAAAAAAATTTTTAAGAGTCTATGTAGAATAGCATCACAAAACACCAACTAGTCAAGAATAAGTCTAACAAAGATATGTGTGACCTCTAGTTTCAAAACTACAAAATATTACTAAGTGAAACTAAGAAAGATTAAAATAAATGGAGACATTTACCATGTTTGTATTCACTTGCTCAGGCTACCATAACAAAATACCATAGACCAGGTGACTTTAACAACAGAAACTTATTTTCTCATAGTCTGGAAGTTAGGAAGTCCAAGATCAAGGTTCCAGCTAATTCAATTTCTGATGAAAGCTCTATTTCTAGCTTAAAGATGACTGTCTTCTGTTGGTGTCATCACATGGCAGAAAGACAGCAGTCTCTCTGGTGTCTCTTCTTATAAGGATAGTAATCCTACAGGATCAGGGCTACCCTTATGACCTCATCTAACCTTAATTACTTCTTTAGAGGTCATAGAAGAAGTCAGGCTTCAACATATGAATTTGGAAGGGAACAAATATTCAGTCCATAACACACAGTGTTCATGACTAAAATCTCCTATAACCTTGGTGTAGGAACAGGCAGCCTAAGACACAAAAGAAAAAGAATTCCGAAGTTCTTTTAAAGTTTTAATAAATTTTTAAAAGCTTCTGCATGGCAGGTGTGTGTGTGTACATATATATATATATATGAGAGAAGGAGAAAAAGAGCAAAGCCAAAAGACAAATTGCAAGGTTGTAGAAAATACTAGGACAAATATTGTAAGTAAAGATTTAATATCTCTAATGTACAAAGAACTCAAAATTCTGATAGAAAAAAAGGATAAATGACCTGAACAGAAAAATCACAAATAAAAGATATAAAATGATTTAAACATATGAAACAATGTTTAACTTTTTTCTTACACATAATAAAAGAAATGTACACTGAGATACCATTTCTCACCACACAGTGTGGCAAATATTAAAAACCTTGGCAATAAATGCTATTGGTCAGGCTGTGGGGAAGCATGCAGTCTCCTGTACTGATGATGTGAATGCAAACTGTTACAGCCCTCAAGGAAGGCAATTACTAGCAAAATTACGCGTGCATTTATATTGTGTCCGGCTTCTCACTTCTAAGAGTTTACACCTCAAGCAGCATGAAAATACATATGCATAAATTTATTCTGTGCAGCTTTGTGATTGCAAAAATCTTGTTAATAATCTAAGTCCCTATAAAGAGAAAGTGTCTGAATAATCTATGGTACAGCCACACTATGGAGAACTATTAAAAATAATGACAGAGATTTTTAGAAACTGATACTTTGTGTAAACCTAGAGACCAATTAGGAAAAGTGGCAACCACTTTTGGGTGCAAATTATGAAGTCGTCTCAGAGAGTACAGAAGGACAAACTTATCAGGATGGCAGACTCCTCCCTGTCTCTCTTCATTTATAGATCTCAACTCTCTAAAAATCCTAGGCAGGCCAGTTCAGCACACACTGTAGAGAACCTAGCACTTCATCTGTGAGAGGACCACGTCCTGGGCACTGGTTCCATCATTCGTGAGCTTTCTTGCGCAGAGAGTGTTGATACAAAGTCAGGATTCCAGTACAGGTAGGTTAGCACCATTCTCAGAGGTAGAAACATCTCCTGATGAATGTGTTTTCCATGGTGGGATTTCTATCAGTCACTTTTGCCCTTTTCCCAAGAATTACACCCTTTAGGAGGCTTACTTGGAGGACAGAGAACATTGTGAAAAAGTAATGATACAGAAAAGAGCAGGATTTTGTGACCTGGAAAGTTGAATACATACAGTGACTAGCTTCTCTCTTCCTGAAACCATCAAACCAGGAAGGAATACATGGTAAGATTCTTTCCTAAGAGTCTAGAGAAAGTTCTAGAGAAGATGACAAGAGGGCTTCAGTCTTTCCTGAAGTGGATGAAAAAGGAGAGAAAGAAGCCCCTTCAGAAGCTCTTCCCTGGAATGTAAGCCTTGGGGCTACTCAAGAAGTCCTGGGATGGACAGGAACAGGTCCAACCTAGAGAACAGGGCAAAGTAACATGAGCCATGGAATTGGCCCCTGTTCTTCCTGCTTCCCCGTGTTTATCCTTCATCTCTCAACTTCAGAGAGAGATGATTACAGAGCTGTAAGGAGACTGATGTACTTAAGAGAAGGATGCAGGGCTGTTCTCAGCAAATTGCCATCACTTCCTCTCAAATGGTTCTTGAGCAGGTAGCAGCCTGAGATCCCTCTGGGGAGTGTGTGGCCAACCACCTTGTCCCTTTCCTTAGAGCACTGGAATAGTCTAGGAAGCCAGCTCTTCATCTACAATGAAAAATAAATATCTCATACCTAAGTTTATGGAAAATTTTAGTTTGGTAAAACAATTTTATTCTCTCCCTCCTTATGAAAGGAAATAATCACATTTTCAATGAAATTTTAAAACATTCTCTTGCCTCATTATGGAATAAAATGCAAAAATCCATTAAGAGTTTATGTTTCTTTTATATGAAAGGTTATTGTAGAAAATACCATAATAAGAGAGCTCCAAATAAAAGAGAGCCAGAGATAACCGTAATAAATATTCATTTAGAAAATACCCCAGTTTCCAGATCCCTATCTTCTTTATTTTCTTGCAATAAAAATTGAAACAGTAGCTGAATGAAAGTGTAGATCAAAATAAACTGTTCTGAAAGATTATATGAACACCATCTATCATAAGGGTCATAATTCATAAAAAGGACATGTTCAAAATTATTTTTTTGTTGTCAACCTGACAATTTGTCTTATGGAAATAAAACTTTAAAGAAAACTGGTTTATTGGTGTGCTGTGTGCTCATTTTTGTTCTGGTCAATACTTTTATTGTGGACTGGGGCATGGATAGCAAAGGTATGCTGATCTAATAACCCTGGCCAAAGAGCAAGGAGATCAGCCTGACTACGCCAGCATGAAAAGCAGAAATCACTGATGTATCAGAAGGTGGAATGAGGGTCCAGTATGGATCATCATATTGACTGGGAGCCATTCTCTATCCACTAGGGTTAGGGTTTGTTTGTTTGCAAGTTCAGTAGAAATCTACAATTCTGGATGTCTTCCAGTATAGTTGATGTTAAGTCTTAGGTTTGCATGGTATCCGGAAAAAGGAAGGTCATCACCAACATGTGTACTGAGCCCATCATAGAGTTTAACTCTGGGACAGGGTTTAATTATAGATTTCACTTATGAACAGTTACTCAGAAAAACTGGATCCAGTTCAGAGCACAGCTGAGATGGTGAAGACACGAAAGTATTCTCATATGGGGAGCTGTTGAAATAGGAGAAGATTTATGGAAGACATGATATGTCCTCAGATACGCGAAGCGCTGTCATCCGGTGAAAGGCCAAGACTGACTGCTGCTGCAGAGAGGCTGGCTGCACATCTGTGGGAGGCAGGGCGGGGGAAAAAATACATAGGCTGCCTGAGCAGGAAGTGAATGCCCAACAGGGAGGAGTGCAAGCAGACCAGCATCTCTTAGGGATATTTGCAGGGATTCTTGGCTTAGAAATAGTGGTGGCTAGAGGATTGGATGGAAAGGCAATGGCAACCCACTCCAGTACTCTTGCCTGGAAAATCCCATGGATGGAGGAGCCTGGTAGGCTACAGTCCGTGGGGTCGCTAAGAGTCGGACACGACTGAGCGACTTCACTTTCACTTTTCACTTTCAAGCATTGAAGGAAATGGCAACCCACTCCAGTGTTCTTGCCTGGAGAATCCCAGGGACAGAGGAGCCAGTTGGGCTGCCATCTATGGGGTCGCACAGAGTCGGACACGACTGAAGCAACTTAGCAGCAGCAGCAGCAAAGGATTGAAAGACTGGCCTGAAAGCCTGTGCAAAATTCTACAAGTTATAGATGTCAGTGGGGTTTCCTCTGAAGTCTCCCTACTTCCTCTCATTGTTGCCTGGTGCTCCCTCTTATGCGTGCTGCCTTCTTCAGGGACATCAGACATAGAGCACTTTTTCTTCTTGATTTTTAAGACCCCCTAACAGTACTTGCACATTCTGTTCTGTATGTGCTGCTCATTTATCTGTCCCATCTTTCTCCCCATCCAACTGTGAGTTCTGACATTTTAGGAGAAGGCTTGCACTCCCTGTCCAGTTCATGCCCTTTGCATAAAGCTTCTTGTCAGAAGAAAATTTGTGTATCTTTGTAAATATTTACATAAACAACTCATAAAATAGAAGAATCTGTTTTGAGAAAGATGGAGATAAGGGATTGGTTAATGAAAGACTTTTAATACTTTTTATAAAGGATGAAAATTTTAAGAGAACAAGTCAAAGCACAAATGTTCCATTATGTAATCAAATAATATTTTACTTACATAAAAAATCATTTCTTCTGAACTGGGAAATATCTTTCATATACTGAGGAAACTAGTGTTTTCTGAGGTCAACTGTACCAGTGATTAGAAATGAAAAGAATAAAAATCAGGAATTTAGAAACAGAGTAGGAGCTCCTTAGAACATTGTGGGAAGCCCGGTGTTCTGATTACAGTCTCACATGCTGGACCACTAAACCCAAGACAACAATGGTCAGTTTTGAGAATCAAGTGGAAAATTTTATCCAGCTATCTTCTGGATGTGTGACCTCTGTATGGGGTTCTACTTAGGTGTACCTGAGGCCCAGAGTTGGCTCGTGAGTGCGTGGCCTTCACTCTGGGGAGAAATTGTGGGACGGTTTTCTTCAAGTCCTGGTCGGGCTGTACTGTGGATATGGCCTAGGGAGCTGCCAGCCTCGCCCTCATGATTACAGTGGCTGGGAGCAAAGCAAACGTGTTCATGTTAAGCAAGAACAGATACACTTGAGACCAATATATTGGAAGCAGTCAAAAGTAAAGTTTTAGAAAAGTTTCTCATAATGTCAGAATTAGAATATGCCTCCATGTCATTGTTTGGAATTCACTTTATTTTTTAAATGATTTGCATCAACATTTGTTCATGTATTTATTACTTTACTACTCGGTAGCATCACATTAGGAGAAGGCAATGCCATCCCACTCCAATACTCTTGCCTGGAAAATCCCATGGGTGGAGGGGCCTGGTAGGCTTCAGTCCATGGGGTTCCAAAGAGTCGAATATGACTGAGCATTTGAGCACACAGCACTGGGTTTTGATACAGATTAATGTTGGGAAATAACGGACAGAAGAGAAGCCAAAAGAATTTAAATAGTGAGTTCTCTTCTTTTAAAGTGCCCGTGCTGAGAGGACCAGGAGATACAAGCAGTCTTCTGTGATTGTGTCTGGGCATCCTGGGCTGTGGGGTCCAGGGAAAGATTAGAGAACAGATGTCAAATCATAGGTCAGGTTATCAGAGCAATAGAACCCAGGCTCCTGAATGCAGCATGGCTAAGTTGTGGCTAAGTTGTGCCATGCTCCTGGCTGGTCTGATTGTTCATGGCAGGAAACCAGTTGGGGTCAGGGGATACCTCAACAGAAACTCTCTGTGGCAGGAGGATGACAAGAGCTGGTGACCATCAGGGCAGGACCCAAGGAGGCCAGTTGGGTGCATCAAAGACATCATTCTATAGATTCTTATAAGCAGCAGTTCTCAGTGTTTCTCTACTGGGCTACACACATTGGATGATTTTCACTTGAACAACATAAACAACAACATAAAGTGCATAAATGTAATCCCAACTTAGATAAACAAACCAGCCCTCTGCCCCCAAATTATTTGTCATGGCATTTCTAAAGCATTTGATAATAATGATAATAAAGAAATCAAGGACTTGTCTCAAAATAAGTTGTCATTAAAAAGGAAGAATATTAAATGTAACTAAGCTCATTTTTTAAATTTTTGGATTTAAAAAATGAGTAGAACTCCAGGAGGGCTCAGCTGAGACAGGATTAGTGGAGGACTGTATCAGTTATGACTGAATTACCTGTCAGAACTCCTCTTTCTCTCTTGCTCAGTGTTCAAGTACTAACAATAGACTGATCTCTCATCTGTATCATAATCTCTAATCACTGATAAAGTATTTGCATACCTCAGTACTGAAGTCCCAGCAATCCTTCTCACTATTCATCACAGCATACCACTGTGTCTGCAGTAGGAATAGTGCATTCTGGGATCTGATGCACTCTTCTGAGAATTCCGTTTTCTTTAGCTGTGCAAACATGCTCACATCCAGGGCCCCTTCTCTTTGCTGATTCCCACTGGCCCTGGATGTACAAGAGCAGGACCTTAATCCAGGAATAAGTGAGAGAGGGGATGGACAGGGACATGGAGACATAGGCACAGAAAAGGAAAATTAGGAGTCTTTCTCTCCCACTCTCTTTCTGTGTTCCTTCCTTATCATTCTGTCATTTCAGGGAGGAGAGAAATGTCTTAATATTTGCATGGGATTATTACGAATATATCCAGTTAATGTGTGATAAAAGCACTATCTTTTTTTTTTCTTTCCCACAACCTTTTCCAGAAACTGAAGGACCAGGTTATTATAGTTCAAGATAAAACCAAGAAAATCAGTTAGTTCTGAAACCCAGTCACCCTAAAACTGAGTTCCCTTACTGAATTTATGATGAACCTCTTTATCCAAAACTTTATTCCCTTTCTTGTCCCCTCTGACCTCAATCCTGAGCTAACTGAACACCAATCAACCAGAATCAGATTATTAAAATTTCTGTTGTTGATGATATCTTTAATGTACTAAAATTACTATCATAGATATCATCATTAATGTACAAACTCAGATTGTTCCCCAGGGCAAGATAAATTAATAGACCTCCCCCTAAGCCATGGACCACCTGGCCTGAGGATTGTAAACCAAAGACATCCAATACTTTGGCCACCTGATGCGAAGAGCTGAGTCATTAGAAAAGACCCTAATTCTGGGAAAGATTGAAGGCGGGACAAAAAAGGGATGACAGAGGATGAGATGGTTGGATGGCATCACCAACTCAATCAATAAGAGTTTGAGTAAACTCTGGGAGTTGGTGATGGACAGGGAGGTCTGGCATGCTGCAGTTCATGCGGTCACAAAGAGTCAGACATGACTGAGCGACTGAACTGAACAGAACTGCTCTCCAAGATTAATGTGGAACCAGAGTTGAGAATCATGCTGACCCTCTAACTAGCCAGACTTGAGTAGCTTTAATTTCTCAAAGCCCCAGTATCCTCATCCATAAAATAAAGATAATTATCATGCCTCTCTTTTTAAGTTGAGCAACATTTAAATGAAAACAATCCCATAAAGAGTATTAAATGCAGTACCTGAAATGTTAGATGCATGGAACAAACAGTTTTCATTATTTTATTAGCAGTGTAATTTTCAATATCAGAGCATGTGTCACACTGCCACTCATGAGCCAGTACTGCCACATTTGGCCAAATATCCTAATGCAGGTTCCCATTCTTTGTGTTTAAATAATTGAAACTGAACCCACTTGCTAGTCCTAACTCACCAATTAAGAGGGAGGTTAGTTCATAAATATTCCAACCATCCTCTCTTCTACTATTTTCTGCTATGAAGGCCCTAAATTTCTTCAATTATTCCTAAGAATTAAATTATGCAAGTTTTATTCAGGCTTGAAGTTACTTCTACTGGAAATGGCAACAGAGAAAATGCTCTGGGGCAACACCTCCTAACTATTATCTATCCCCAAAGAGTAAAAAAGATGGCTTGAGAAAAATCTGCTCTGTGGGAAACTGTTTTGAAAGATACTTTGGATTTATTCATTAATTTCCTCTCTTATCTAACAGTCCTTATAGCTCTGGCAAGTCTCTGGTGTTTATTTCCATTGAAAAGGAGCCAAATTAGCACATACTACGCAAATTGCAGCACATGCAAACTCTTTATAAATTCAGAAAACAATTAATCTAATACCCTTATGGAAAACAAGGTAAATACGAATAAGGAAAATGAATGTTTCAAGTAGAAAAAAATTTTCCTTGAAGAAAATGGCCCAGGAATTCCTATGTGAAGAGAGTGGAGGGACAGGAAAACAGAGTTCAGGAGTTGAGAAACCATGGATAGAAGGTCTACCGTTAGAGACAAGGTCAATCGTTGTTTAGTGGCTAAGTCATGTCTGACTCTTTTGGGACCCCATGGACTGTAGCCACCAGCGTTCTCTGTCCATGGGATTTCCCAGGCAAGAACACTAGAGTGGGTTTCCATTTCCTTCTTCAGGATCCTCCTGACCCAGAGATGAAACTCACATCTCCTGCTTAGCAGGTGGATTCTTCACCACTGAGCCACCTGGGAAGCCTGTAAGATTAATATAATATCTATTATATACTCCATCTTCACATTTATTATCAGAAGTAATCTTCCCAGGGACGATGAAAGGGCAATGCTGTTATCCCAGTATTAGAGATGAGGAAATGCAGACACGTAAAGGTGAGTCCACATAACTGTTAGTGGCAAAATGGAGAGAGACTCAATGCATGGCTTGCTCCATTTCACGGTTCATCCTCTTTCTATTAAACTGTTCTGTGTAGTACAGAGAAGAAGCCTAAAACTACCAAAGAACGCTGCTGACTATAACAGAAAACTGTAATTGATCTGTAAGAAAAGCTCCGGAAATGAACTCACGGCTCTGAGGGAAGCGTTTGCCTCGTGGGAGGCTACCCTGGTCTGCAGAAGACAAACACAGGTCAGAATGGTTTTCACACATTTGCAGGACATGAACAAAACAACTGTAGACACTGGAGCAGAAAGAAATTGGTCAGGATGTAGGGAACAATATTTTCTCCCTCGGGTCTTCATGATTTAATTTGGAGAATTTTTCTTAACGTATTTCCTGATAGCTCAGTTGCTAAAGAATGTGCCTGCAATGCAGGAGACCCTGGTTTGATTCCTGGGTCAGGAAGATCTTCCGGAGTAGGGCTAGGCTATCCTCTCCAGCATTCTTGGGCTTCCACTGTGGCTCAGCTGGTAAAGAATCTGCCTGCAATGGGGAAGACCTGGGTTTAACCCCTGGGTTGGGAAGATCCCCTAGAGAAGGGAAAGGCTACCCACTCCAGTATTCTGGCCTGGAGAATTCCATGGACTGTATAATCCATTGTATTGCAAAGACATGACTGAGCGACTTTCACTTTCATGAAAAAGAAAAGTGAGCCTCAGGACCACACTGACATTTTTTTTTTTTCTATTTTGTCAGATAAGTAGGACTCTACATTTTTTTTTTCACTCTCCCTCCATTTATAAGAACAGAAAAACAAAGATTTTACTCAAAATACTTGATGCTTTTCTATCATTTCCTCAAAATCTTTACCCTACATTGACTGGAAACACCTCCATCTTAAGGCTCATTTCTTCTCTCTTACAAAGGCCTGAGTGGGAAGGAGGGTAATAAAAAGATGACATCAGGGAGACCTTACCTGTCCGACTAGGTTTGAAGCAATGACCATAGGCTTGCTGCAGTGTCCTTGAATTATCTCTGAGCTTTGTGTCCTAAAACTGACTTCTATCTCACAAAGTTCTTTTGGGAAAAAGAAAAAACAATTGACAAATGAAGCACTTTGCAAAATTTTACCAGTATTAAGTGATGGTGCTAAGTTCAGATCTTCACATCTGTCATCTCATTTAACCCTTAAAACCATTGTTATGATCCCCTTTTATCAAAAAAAGGACACAGAGGCCTGGAGGGGTTGGTTAGCTTGTGCAAGGTCAAGCAGATTCTGAGAGGTCCAGCCAGCTTTCTCTAACCCCTGACCTGAGTACTTGTACAGTGTAAGAACTTTAGATCCGAAATACTTGGATTCAAATTCTGGCTTCACTAGCTGTTTAACCATTAATCTATCAATGCCTTTATCTCCAAAACAGGGAACAGTGATTGAGTCAGTAAATCACAGAGCTGTCTTGAAGATTAAATGAGTTAATACATTGAAAGTTCTTAGATCTGTGATTCCTATCTGTGTGCCAAGGTGCCTCAGGGCACCACGATGAACTCTAGGGGGTGGTTGGGACTATTGAAATTTTCAAGGGCAATGTGGTGATACTTGATATCTGTTAGACATTGAGCAGACTCCTAGCTGGATGTAGTTCACAGTCACAGTATTAGGTCACACTGCATTCCTTTTGGTGATGAAAGATCTTCACAAAGTTGGATTTTCAATAAACACTACAAAAAGAAGGCAAATACTACCCCAAAATCAATGCAGAGCAGGGTTAAGCATGGCACTGTCCAACTGATCCCATTTGCAAAGTTGTGTAGCACCCAAAAGCCACACAAGTCCCATTATAAGTAATTGTGTTATTTTAAAATGAAATAAAATTATTATCTTTCCTTTATATGTGTATGTCATTTTTTTTCAAATGGCTGCATAAGTTGTCAGGACATAAATATTATAATATATAATACTATAAAAACAGATTATAAATAATATTATAATACATCATACTATAAATAACATTGTTGTTGAGACTTAACTACTTAGTAAATGGATATTTTCTTTGTCTCAGATGTGCCATGAAAAAAAAAATATTGTCACTTTGAATGCCATAAAGTGAGAACGTTTGGAATTGACTTGGAACAATTTCATATGGCTAGTCACACTGTCGGAGAAGGCAATGGCACCCCACTCCAGTACTCTTGCCTGGAAAATCCCATGGGCAGAGGAGCCTGGTAGGCTGCAGTCCATGGGGTCGATAAGAGTTGGACACGACTGAGCGACTTCACTTTCACTTTTCACATTCATGCATGGGAGGAGGAAACAGCAACCCACTCCAGTGTTCTTGCCTGGAGAATCCCAGGGACGGGGGAGCCTGGTGGGCTGCCATCTATGGGGTCGCACAGAGTCGGACACGACTGAAGCGACTTAGCAGCAGTCACACTGTATGTCAGCTGTTCTCATCAACTCCCATGCTTTAATGAGTCTCATATTAAGTTCTGTCAGTTCCGTATGAGTAACAGAGCTGATATGTATGTCTGCAAACTGCCTAGCCAGGTCAGGAGAGAGGGACCAGCTTTTACAGCTGAAGACATGAGGTTAAGGCTGGCATGTGACTCATACCAGATCACCTAGCTCACCCGTATGCTGCTGGAACTTCCACAGACCACTTGCTTCCCTGAACCAGGCTGCTTCTCCAAAAAGAAAAAAAAAAAAGAAAATGACACAAAACAAGAAAAATGTGTTACAACAGATAAAATTCTTTTTGCTCCCCACGGTATCCCCTGAGGATGGGGGGAGTTGCTTCTCTTCCTTCATTTAATTATCAATTCATCTGAAAATGTTATTTAACAATTCTAATGAGTGTCATTCAACTGATTAGGAAGATGCATTAATTTTCCTCTCTAATTGAGAAGGCTCAAAGTAAGCTCCCCACACAGAATTCTAGGACTCAAATTCCCATCTGCTACTTTTACCTCTGGGAGATTCATGCCCCATGGAGATGAGAGCTTTCTGCTGCTTTTTAGGAACATAATTAGTTTCTTCTGAGACCTGGCCTGGGGTGCCAACAAAGAGGAGAGGTAGTAGCTTGGCCACTTTAGGCAAAGGACCCTGTTCTGTTTGTCCTAAGAAGCAAGGGAAAACATGAAGAAAAGATTTCAACTGATACAGATATGCTTCTAGTGTTAGTAGCTCAACTGTGTCCAACTCCATGGATTATAGCCCGCCAGGCTCCTCTGTACATGGGACTCTCTAGACAAGAATACTGAAATGGATTGGCATTTCCTTCTCCAGGGGATCTTTTCAACCCAGGGATTGAACCCAATGCTTCTGATAGTTTAAAGAAGCTACCTTGAAGACTGGATGGGAGGGAAGTCTGGGGGGGAATGGATACCTGTATATGTATGGCTGAATCCTTTTGCTGTCCACCCAAAACTATGATAGCATTGTTAATCAACTGTGCTCCAATATAAAATAAAAAGTACTTTTTTAAAAAAGAAGCTGCCTCGAGGGGGGGTGTTTGTTCTTATTTGTTTGTTTATATTATTTTTTACATTTCCCTATAAATATTCAGGAAATTTGTTTACCCTAATATTTTCATAGCATCCCTGGGGGTATCCCAAGGGAATGCTTCCATTCATATCAGTGACAAGGTCCATATTAGCTGCTCAAGCAGTGGGTAAGGGATTCCACAAAGGCCCTCCACAACTGTACACACTTATCGCTGGACCTGGGACGATGTTCCATTACATAACAAAAGGGATTTTGCAAGTGTAGTTAAGGTTATAAATCATAAGATAGGGAGATTATGATGCATTATCCAGATCAGATCAGATTAGTCGCTCAGTCGTGTCCAACTCTTTGCAACCCCATGAATCACAGCACGCCAGGCCTCCCTGTCCATCACCAACTCCCGGAATTCACCCAGACCCATGTCCATCGAGTCAGTGATGCCATCCAGCCATCTCATCCTCTGTCGTCCCCTTCTCCTCCTGCCCCCAATCCATCCCAGCATCAGAGTCTTTTCCAATGAGTCAACTCTTTGCATGAGGTGGCCAAAGTACTGGAGTTTCAGCTTTAGCGTCATTCCTTCCAAAGAAATCCCAGGGCTGATCTCCTTCAGAACGGACTGGTTGGATCTCCTTGCAGTCCAAGGGACTCTCAAGAGTCTTCTCCAACACCACAGTTCAAGAGCATCAATTCTTCAGCGCTCAGCCTTCTTCACAGTCCAACTCTCCCATCCATACACGATCACAGGAAAAACCATAGCCTTGACTAGACGAACCTTGGTTGGCAAAGTAATGTCTCCGCTTTTGAATATGCTATCCAGGTTGGTCATAACTTTCCTTCCAAGGAGTAAGTGTCTTTTAATTTCATGGCTGCAGTCACCATCTGCAGTGATTTTGGAGCCCAGAAAAATAAAGTCTGACACTGTTTCCACTGTTTCCGCATCTATTTCCCATGAAGTGGTGGGACCGGATGCCATGATCTTTGTTTTCTGAATGTTGAGCTTTAAGCCAACTTTTTCACTCTCCACTTTCACCTTCATCAAGTGGCTTTTTAGTTCCTCTTCACTTTCTGCCATAAGGGTGGTGTCATCTGCATATCTGAGGTTATTGATATTTCTCCCGGCAATCTTGATTTCAGCTTGTGTTTCTTCCAGTCCAGCGT
>NW_011495076.1:1303782-1375283 GCF_000754665.1 Bison bison bison
CTCATGATGTACTCTGCATATAGTTAAATAAGCAGGGTGACAATATACAGTCTTGATGTACTCCTTTTCCTATTTGGAACCAGTGTGTTGTTCCATGTCCAGTTCTAACTGTTGCTTCCTGACCTGCATACAAATTTCTCAAGAGGCAGGTCAGGTGGTCTGGTATTCCCATCTCTTTCAGAATTTTCCACAGTTTCTTGTGATCCACACAGTCAAAGGCTTTGGCATAGTCAATAAAGCAGAAATATATGTTTTTCTGGAACTCTCTTGCTTTTTCCATGATCCAGCGGATATTGGCAATTTGATCTCTGGTTCCTCTGCCTTTTCTAAAACCAGCTTGAACATCAGGAAGTTCACGGTTCACATACCAATCCAATCATGTGATGCCTTAAAAGCAGAGAGAATGCTCCAGCTGGAGTCAGAAAGTTGTGGCAGAAGGGAAGTGGGAGAGATCTGAAGCTTTAGAGGGCCTAACTTGCCATTCCTGGAGGGCCCACATGGAGAATATGAGAAGGAGCTCAGGTAGCTTCTAGGAGCAAAGATTTGTCCCCAGCTGACAGTCAACAAGGAAATGGAGACTTCAGGCTCACAACCATAAGGAAGTGAATTCATCCAGCAGCCTGAATGAGCCAGGATGCAGATTGAGTCTCAGGGTAGGAACACAGTTTTTCCAACTCCCCAGTTCCAACCTTGAAAGACCCAAAGCTGAGGGCTCAGCTGAACCACTCTGTGCCCAAACCACCAGCCCACACAACTGTAAAACAATACACTGGTGTTGCTTTAAGCTACTTAATTTGTAGTCACTTGTTACAACAGTGATAGAAAACTCATATAGAACCTGGATCAGGTCAGGGTCAGAAAGCGACTCCTAAGGAAATGCAGAATTTGAGTCACCACCAAGGGTTGCCCCTCAGAGGCTATGGTGGGTGGAGCAGCACACAGCAGCAGCAGCAGCAGGAACACACCCGTCATCATGAGACAAAACTCAAGAGCAGAGGGATTTGCACAATAACGCTCCTCTTACAGATGCTGATGGCTACAGCCAGAACTGTGACACCTCTGACACCAAGGATGAAGCATGGAAAAATGGGGAGGTGGCATGCTAGCCTATAGGACTCAGCCAAAGGTCCGTATTTTGTGCAGAGGTGGCCAGGGAAGCATATGTTACTGCCAAGAATAATATAGTTAATCAGCAAAGATTGATATGATGTGTCCACTTTGTCACTAACAAACAAATTAAGTTGGCTTTTCTAGTATTTCTTGCTCCTGCACATATTTGGTGAATATCTTATTTAGCACTTTGCTCCACTCCTTGATACCCACTTTGAGGGATAAAAGACAAGTGTCCCAGTGATCAGAGAAATTAACCTCAAGGAGATCTGGGATTTCAGACACATTTAGACTTGATTCCAATATCGGAGCTCACATGTCTCTGTTAAAATTTACTGTCTGCCTTCACCCTGATATGTAATTTATGATAAAGCTGTCTCCTGCTCTCTCTGTACCTACCTCTTCCCCTGGTCCACAGTCTGAGAGCATCATAACTTAATATTCTTATTTTATTCTATAAGGAACACCATCACCAGTACTTATAGGAAAGGAAAAAAAGAGAGCTCCATGATCTGGCTCCTGTCGATCCTGATCTGCTCTGCGGGTGGGAGAGAGGGCATGCTGAGTCATGACTTCATTCTTCCTGTGTATCGTTTTCTGTCTGAAATGTAATTCTGTCTTCCTCGTCTAATTTCTACTCATTCTTCAGAATTTAACTCAGGGAAAAAAGAGAAAATTATAAAACTGAACATGAGTGGAAACAAATGAACTTAAATACATATACACATATGTGATTTTCAAAAGATGAAAATATCATTGGGAAATGAAGAATGGAAACTTAGTTTTGTTTTGTTTTGGCTTCCATTAATTTTTTTTTTTTTTTTTTACTTACAATATTGTATTGGTTTTGCCATACATCAACATGCATCCGCCATGGGTGTACACGTGTTCCCCATCCTGAACCCCCCTCCCACCTCCCTCCCCATACCATCCCTCTGGGTCATCCCGGTGCACTAGCCCCAAACCTCCTGTATCCTGCATCGAACCTGGACTGGCGATTCGTTTCTTATATGATATTATACATGTTTCAATGCCATTCTCCCAAATCATTCCCCCCTCCCTCTCCCACAGAGTCCAAAAGACTTCTATACATCTGTGTCTCTTTTGCTGTCTTGCATACAGGGTTGTCGTTACCATCTTTCTAAATTCCATATATATGTGTTAGTATACTGTATTGGTATTTTTCTTTCTGGCTTACTTCACTCTGTATAATAGGCTCCAGTTTCATCCACCTTGTTAGAACTGATTCAAATATATTCTTTTTAATGGCTGAGTAATACTCCATCGTGTATATGTACATAGCTTTCTTATCCATTCATCTGCTGATGGACATCTAGGTTGCTTCCATGTCCTGGCTATTATAAACAGTGCTGCGATGAACATTGGGGTACACGTGTGTCTTTCAATTCTGGCACAAAGACAGAAATATAGATCAATGGAACAAAATAGAAAGCCCAGAGATAAACCCACACACCTATGGACACCCTACCTTTGACAAAGGAGGCAAGAATATACAATGGAGAAAAGACAATCTCTTTAACAAGTGGTGCTGGGAAAACTGGTCAACCACTTGTAAAAGAATGAGACTAGAACACTTTCTAACACCATACACTAAAATAAACTCAAAATGGATTAAAGATCTAAACATAAGACCAGAAACTATAAAACTCTTAGAGGAGAACACAGGCAAAACACTCTCCGACATGCATCACAGCAGGATCCTCTATGACCCACCTCCCAGAATAATGGAAATAAAAGCAAAAATAAACAAATGGGATCTAATTAAAATTAAAAGCTTCTGCACAACAAAAGAAACTATAAGTAAGGTGAAAAGACAGCCTTCAGAATGGGAGAAAATAATAGCAAATGAAGCAGCTGACAAACAACTAATCTCAAAAATATACAAGCAACTCCTATAGCTCAACTCCAGAAAAATAAATGACCCAATCAAAAAATGGGCCAAAGAACTAAATAGACATTTCTTCAAAGAAGACATACAGATGGCTAACAAACACATGAAAAGATGCTCAACATCACTCATTATCAGAGAAATGCACATCAAAACCACAATGAAGTACCATTTCACGCCAGTCAGAATGGCTGCGATCCAAAAGTCTACAAGCAATAAATGCTAGAGAGGGTGTGGAGAAAAGGGAGCCCTCTTACACTGTTGGTGGGAATGCAAACTAGTACAGCCACTATGGAGAACAGTGTGGAGATTCCTTAAAAACCTGGAAATAGAACTGCCATACGACCCAGCAATCCCACTCACTGCTGGGCATACACACCAAGGAAACCAGAATTGGAGACTTAGTTTTAAAGAAAGTAAGACTCTATAGTCAAGTTCAACATATCAACTTTGACTGGAACCTGGTT
This sequence comes from Bison bison bison, assembly GCF_000754665.1. Taxonomy (NCBI): domain Eukaryota; kingdom Metazoa; phylum Chordata; class Mammalia; order Artiodactyla; family Bovidae; genus Bison; species Bison bison. The sequence goes on from NW_011495076.1 coordinate 1,307,269, forward strand.
AAAAGTAAACAGTAACAAAAGATTTGGGGCCAACTGCATACATTTAAGTACACGGAATATTAGATAATATTAGGGAACTATTATGATTGGATGGCATCACAGACTCGATGGACATGAGTTTGTGCACGTTTCTGTAGTTGGTGATGGACAAGGAAGCCTGGCGTGCTGCAGCCCATGGGGTCACAAAGAGTCAGACACAACTGAGTAACTGAACTGAACTGAGGAAACTATTAGTTTTCTTAAGTGTGACAAATGTAGCTAAATGGAAGAGTGTCCTACTCTGAGGCACTGCATGAAGAAGTATTTAGCAGTGAGATTTCAAAACTGGAATATACTTTCAAATAATTCAGCAAAAACAACATATATGTGTATAAATTGAGAAATATGAGCTTCCCAGGTGGTGTAATGGTAAAGAATCTGCCTACCAATGCAGGATTTGCAAGAGACATGGGTTGATCCCTGGATCAGGAAGATTCCCTGGAGTAGGAAATGGCAATCCACCCCAGTATTCTTGCCTCAAAAATTCCATGGACAGAGGAGCCTGGCAGGCTACAGTCCATGAGGTCACAATGAGTTGGACATGATTGGGCAAGTAAGCAGACCGAGCGAGTACACACACACACACACGTGAGAAAGAGAGGAGAGCAAGTGTGATTAAAAATACAAGCAATTTTTAACCTACTTGTAGGTGTACCATCCTTTCAAATGTTCTCCATGGTTGGAATGTTTTACAATAACACATTAGGGGAAAATAAAGAATTTAGGGTATAGTATTGAAGTCCATGGGGTTAAAGTTTATATAAAGTTCAAGATAACCAATGTTTGAGAAAAGGTTTAGAACGAAGGTGGGGATGGTGACAGGAGACATTTGAAAAGGTGCTGACCTTGTACGGTAGGGACAGAAGTCAGAATAGAGAGGGTTTGGAAAGGAGCAATGTAGCCTGAGAAGCTCACTCACTCCGGAGAGTCAGAAGCAGAAAAAAGGAAATAAGTTGAATAGCTTAATCAAGTACCGGATCATTGATTTTTAGCAGAAAAGACAATATTGCAGTAATATTAAAGGGCCCTTGAAAGCAATAATGATAATAAACCATCCATCATTCTGCACTCCTGTTTATTAATATTGCCATGCTTGCTATTTTGTAGTCAAGTTTAACTATGTATTATGTCAAGTATTTTCCATATCGATAAAAGCGCATTCAAATTGCTTCATGTTTCATTATGCTTTATGTACCATGGCTCATTAAACCATAAACATTTAGATCTCTGCCTCCTCCTTTTTTTCCTTACATAAGTAGTACTGCAAAGTATATATTTGTGTATATTCACCTTCTAGTAGATTATTTCTAACCCCCAGTGTGGCTATATGTGGAGTAAGAAAGCAAGTGAAGTTAAATGAAGTCATAAGAGCAGAGCTGCAACCCCACAGAAGTGTTCTTAGAAAAGAAACATCAAAGAGCTCGTCTTCTGCCTCACTCTCTCATTCTCTCTGTCTCTCTCTCTCTCTCTACATGTACTAAAAGCCATACAAAAAGACACCCATCTACAAGCAAGGAAGAGAACCCTCAACAAAAACCAAATTTGTCTGCAATTTAACAATGGACACCCAGCCTCTCGAATTATGAGGAAATAAATACCTGTTGTTTAAGCCATCCAGTCTGTGGAATTTTGTTACGACCACCTACACAGACAAATATGTCATGCCATAAAAGTTTCAGTTCTCAAATTAACCTATAAATTGAAATCATTTCAATCAAAATGTCAATTTTTTTGAAAACTTAACTTTGGTGCCCCTACAAGCCCCTTAAAATTTAATTTGAGAAACATTCTTTTTCCCTCAAATAAATAGGAAGAAAAATACATGCTACACTAGCATGCACTAACATGTAAACTACATGGTTATAGCAAAAGAAAGGCTGGCAGGTGGTAAGTATTCATAAAATGTTAATTATTATTTCCATCACCCTGCTGATCATTATTACTCACTTTAGGAATATTACAAATGTTTTAACCTGTATTGAGGGAGATTGGGCAAAATTTGGTTTTAAAAAAGCCATAAAAATGTAGACTAAAGGGCAAAGATGTTTACAGTAGTTTTGTTTATAATGGTATGAAACTGAAGCATTCCAAGTGTTAAATAATGAAGTGATATTAAATTATAAATGTTTTATAGCACAAAAAGGAAAATGTTTCAGCAGTGGAGTCACTGCCAGTCACCGTGCAATCAGGAAATTGGTTATACAGGTGACAGAAAAACTGAGGAGGCAAAAGGGATGATGAGGCAGCACAGCGTTTAACAAGAGCAGGAAGCTGCTCACACCCCCACACCTGGACTAATGATGGGAAAGAAGCGGTGTCACTGGAACCGAAGCTGAAACCTTCCTGTGGAAGGTATGGTCCCAGGGGGAACCACAGCAAGGTTCCAGGGGAGTCAGGGGCCATAGAGGAAAGGGCTGTCCCATTCTTGCCGGAACCAAGAAAGAGACTCATGGCTGTCAAAAATAACACTCGATGCAAAGAGAAAGACAGAAAAATATCCTGGCTTTTGCTTTTTAGTCTTCCACCAGTTCCTATTTTTGGTGAATCTACCTGCAAATTACTGAGGCAATGACATCTGGGATATGTAATTCCCTGCAATTCAGAAAAAGCTAGGAAAAGATGGGGAATGAATCCAAGAGGAAACAGGATTCTGTGATACTTACTGGTGAGGAAAACATATCATGATATATTTTAAGGAAAGAAATGGGCTATATACATCTGTATATTTCCAAACAGGCGTATAGATACATACATAAATACTTAAGCATAGAAAAAATCTAGAGAACCACACCAAGATATTAATGTTATCATCGTCTGGATGATACTATTTTTGGCTGCTCTGCAGTCTCTAGTTATTCTCAAGTAAATATATAGCACTGATGACTTAAAATAATAAAAGGATAATTGTGTTTCTGTGTTTAAGAGCAATTAGATTATTGGCTCCTTGAATGTTGGATACAAAGATGAGCTATCTTTATCATGTTTAGAGCCTTTATATTAGAGGAAAAAAGGGCTAAATTCATCTACCAAAATGAAATACACAACTGCATCTCTCTTGACATTGACCATCAGAAAAAATACTCAATGTATTTTTACTGCCACTTGCCCTTTTCTACCTCCACATACAATTGAGATAATAAGGTATGTTACACCTGATTCCTTTTTATCTCTTTCAACAATACATTATGAATCATCTCCTTTAAGAATTCCTTTCACATTTGTTTCTTTTATTACCAAGCTAACCTCTATAATTCAGATAGTTCCATTTTATGGTTCTTATAGTTAGTAACATTTATTTTATGGCATGCATTCTCTCTCCTTCAGATTTTAATTTTGTTTCTCTTCCCTTTTGAAACACCATCCATATTATTTGAATAGTATTAGAATGTAGATCTTGTTTGGGAGGATAATTCTGATGCCAACCTGAAACAGTAAAATAAGAACTCCTTACTTCTCCACCAAAACCCAGTTATCCTTCCTTTAGGCTTTTCTCAATCAGCATCCAGTCTGAAGGTAGCACTCATACCAATTATTTTACAAAAATACTTTAATATAAAGTAAGCTAATTAGGTTTTGTAGAACTGAACATGCAAATAAGGGAATCTGAGGGACTATACAGGTTGTAACTGCAAGTATTAGCAACTATCCTTAGGGTTGGGAGGACAAAGAGAAGGAATTAGGATTACTAAAATGTAGATGCTTGTAAGAGGAGTCCGGATGCAGACCTCTGGGGAGAGAGCACCGCCTGCTTGGTACAGCATTATGGAAAGCTTCCTGAGGAGCTGGGCCCTGGCCGGCTGGCCCCGTTATCCCTGAAGGGATACATGAGGCTAATTTTAGCAACAAACAGGATAGCGACTGCTAGTCCCAGGGTAAACTTCCACTGCAGTAGTGTTGCTGAGAGCAAAAGGAAACAGACTTGAAGAAGCTGTCCCTTCTCATCCTTCCAGCCGGCCACCCTCCCTCTAGCTCCCCCTTTTGGCAGAGGTAACAAGTAGCAGGCTGACAAAACAAATACGGTTTGCAGAGACCTAATTAGAAGCTGAGTCCAGAAGAGTGTTCTGAAGCTGAGAGATATCAGCAGAGGTCCATTGTCACACACACCCCTGTCCAGAATGTCAGCAAATAAAGGATGCTATGCCTATTTCTGAGAGTAAAAGCAGGACTGGGGACCAAAGCAGAATAAAATAGGCTTGTAATAAAAAATGGGGGAGTTACTTAACTTCATTACTAAAATAGAAAGACAGAACCATCTTCCCCTAGTTCAGTCAGTGCTCAAGAGGAACAAGTTTTGTGCTTCCTGATGCTGAGAGGCCCTCGTACCTTATTATGTTTATTCAGCTCTCTGCACCTCCTGGTATTTTCTCTCATTTCCTATTCTTCAGTTCAGTTCAGTCACTCAGTTGTGTCCAACTCTTTGTGATCCCATGAATTGCAGCACTCCAGGCCTCCCTGTCATCACCAACTCCCGGAGTTCACCCAAACCCATGTCCATGGAGTCGGTGATGCCATCCAAGCATCTCATCCTCTGTCATCCCCTTCTCCTCCTGCCCTCAATCTTTCCCAGCATCAGGGTCTTTTCAAATGAGTCAGCTCTTCACATCAGGTAGCCAGAGTATTTGGGTTTCAGCTTCAACATGAGTCCTTCCAATGAACACCCAGGACTGATCTCCTTTAGGATGGACTAGTTGGATCTCCTTGCAGTCCAAGGGACTCTCAAGAGTCTTCTCCAACACCACAGTTCAAAAGCATCAATTCTTCGGCACTCAGCTTTATAGTCCAACTCTGACATCCATACATGACCACTGGAAAAACCATAGCCTTACTAGACGGACCTTTGTTGGCAAAGTAATATGTCTGCTTTTTAATATTCCTGGGCCCATTGAACCAGATAACTAGGTTGAATGTCTGAATTTGGACCTCAAGAGCCTCCCTCAGGTACAAAGTTTTGATACAATCACCCTCTAACCTTCTAAATAATACGTCCTCCCCTCTAACAATACAGCAGCCCATTGTATCAAACCCTTGTATCACATACTCCTACAGACCTGCGTTGGTCTTGAAAGTGAAAGTTAATGTTAGTTGCTCAGTCAGGTCTGACTCTTTGCAACCCCATGGACCATCGCCCGCCAGGTTCCTCTGTCCATAGAATTCTCCAGGCAAGAATACTAGAGAGAGTTGCCATTCCCTTCTCCAGGGGATCTTCCTGACCCAGACATCGAACTTGGGTCTCCTGCATTGCAGGCAGATTCTTTACCATCTGAGCCACCAGAGAAGTCTATGTTGATCTTAGAGAGCCTTATTCATCCATGCATTCATCCATTCACTAATTCAGCAAGTGTCTGCTTATAACTTTTTGTGTTAGACATTGTTCAACACACTAGAGATACAGCAGTGATCAAAGTAGATCAAGTCTCTGCTGGAACTTGCATTCCAGTGGGGACTGAGAGGGAGAGGCAGGAACAAGGCAGATAAAGCAGGAATACCTGATAGAGGTCAGGGAATAATAAGTCCTATAGAGAACAATACCGCAGTATGAAAAGAGAGAGAAGCAGGAATCTAGAGAGTGATCAAGAAGGACTCTGAAAATATACCAGTTGGACAGATATGCGTTTTAGGAATATCTACGAACAAAGCAATACCAGATAGAGGGAAGAGAAGGTGTAAAGATGCTGAGGCAGAAGCGTGTCTGGCATGTTGGCAGAGAAAAGGGAAAAGGTCAGTGATGCTGGAGAGGCTCTGGTTTAGGGTCAAACATGAGGATGAGGCCGGAGAGGGAGCAGGTCACACAGGCTGTATCCGCCACAGAAAGGACTCTGTAGTACACTCCAAGTGAAATGAACAGGAGAGAGAAAATACTTGATTTAAATTAAAAAAAATTCTCCTGGCAACTGTGTGGGTGATAAGTCATAGACTCGAAGAATCAGTTGATTAGAAGAGACTCCATTGTTGTATATACTGCCAAGAAATTGAAAAAAGAATACTGCCTATTAAACCACACATGGAGCTTTCTAATGAACCAGGAAAAACAGTTGTTTAAAAAGTTGTTTTAAGTTTATTCAAACAAAAATTTTTGTGTGCATACAGAGAAGGAAAATCTACATGAAATTCATTAGTTGAAAAGTTTGTCTTTACATGCAGAGCTCAACCCTTCTGAAATACTTTTCAATTCAGAGTCATCAAGGAAGCTCAGATGTTCACTGGTTCCTTCGTTCGTTCAACAAAGTCAACCAAGCACTTGCTCTATGGTAAGCACTATTCTCGGCGTTGGGAGGCATTTGAAAATATGCCAGACGCAATCCATGGCTTCACCAAGCTTACAGTCTAGTCAGTAACAAAAAGCAAGGAAAGGGAAGGGCAGCAAACAGAGGAGAAAGCGACATTTCTGCAAATGTTCTATCACTGTGAGACATAGTTCACAAAGGGAACTTTAATGTCAGACAAAGCTGGGATTGAAAACTGTCTCTCCATTTACTATCAAAAATGTATCTTTACATCCTTGAAACAATTATTTAATCTCCCTAGTCATCAGTTTCCTTCTAATATCAACTTCATGGAGTTGTTATTAAGGTAAAATAAAATAAAATAATGTAATTCCCTTAGCTGAGTATTGATTCTAATTATGGAACTAGAGCATATATATTTTTGTATTTAAATATGTCTTATATGCTTCTCAAAATAATTCATGTGCCCATGATGCCTCAGATTATTCTTGCATATGTGCTTATTCCTTCTTTCTGTAAACTTCTAGGAATCTTCCAAATATGCTACACACAATAAATTATAAAAGCACATGACTATCGTGTCTTCCTACAATTATGCATTGAGTTGACATCTTGTTTCCCCTTCCCCCAACTCATAAAATCTCAGGGAAAGAATACATTTTGCTTCTAATGTATAAAGAAAATTGTTAATATTTGCCACTCCTTTTGTTTGGCAGAGGTAAAAATTGCAGGACTGAAAAGGAAGTGATTGGAGCACAGGATCAAAGAAAGGTGCCAGATTATTGCATCTAAACAGGTTGACCGCAGTTAAAGGAAGTGGTAAGCTGGCTCCATTCCGGAGTTGCCATTGTTTTTCTCAGCTGCTGCGTAATGAACAGTTCTCTGCAGATCTATGGAGTTCCTTGTGAAAAACCCTTAGCCCTATAGCCAGGAGGCTGATGGCAGTCATTATAACACACTTTAGGATACTCTATTGTAATCATCATTCTAACAGAATTTAAAGTATCTGTGGTCTGGTCATCTGCCCGGCCAAATATTTAAAGCTTTGATCAGGCACTGCTTATTTCCACCTCAGAAAGCCTTATGTAGACAAAGAAAACACAACTACAACTCTTTCTTTCCTTTAAACCTTTAACTATATAAATTGTTTCTTGGTTGAAGTTTTCTTGGCAGGAGCTTCTTAGAAGCAAAGCGGATAATCTGTCTCCAAGATGTAGTTACAATCTCTTTCTCTTTTAAATTCTAGACCTGATTAGAGACCTCATTCACCATCTGGCTCAGCTGGGAGAATCAAAAAAAAATGGAGTTATGAATTGGAAAATATATATCTTTTTTTACGTATCCTCTATTAATACATTAGCATAGTGCGTGTATGATCAGCACTATTTCCATGTGAGTTAAAGAGGTACTCTGCTCCCTGCTAACCCTTTCTGTTCCAAAGCAGAAAGGGTCCTAAAAATCAGGCAGTACAACTTCAAAATAAAAGATGCCATGTTCCAATGTAGTCACCAGAGTGTAAGGTGCCCCTTCAATTCCTAAATGTTCTTAAATAAATAATAAACATATATGTACTATTTGATTTATTCTCTTCCAAAAGATATTTTTGTTGTAATGAGCAACTTGAGGCAATATGAATCTAGAGTGGTAACAAATGGTTAATGATTAGAGTCCCATTATAAGCAAATAACTGAAAAACAATAAGGAGAATGAATTCTTATCCAGGCAACATAAGGTCTTTAACTACAACAGATACATGAGTGTATAATGTTTATAAATTTTCAAACATTCCAAGCAACTCAAATGAATTGTCAGCATGTGTTACTTATTAAAACACATTCCATCTTTTGATTCACAAAATAAAATTAATTTTTTTCACTTGACGTTTTAACTGATGTGGATAATCAGATGTCAACTCTGTAGAGAAATTAATTTCATCCAAATTATGTGTAAATTATTTTCTAAGTCAATGATGTTTATTTCTTTCAAAAGTCTTGCCTATCTTACTTTCCACACATTTCCCTTTAGGTCCCAATCTACATTACACATTAATTCCTCCATATTTTAACTTCCCAAAGGTACTGTGGAGCTGAGATCGGACATACCCCAGTACAAGGCTCATACCTGATTTCCTTTCTCTTTGAAAATTTCCAAATTATTCCTTAAATTTAGCAATGATGATTATGAGGAGAAAGAGAATATGTTCTATTTCCTTCACTCAGATGTCATTCAATTGTCTCATGCTTTAGTGTTCTTATATTACCATCACTCATTACCCCACTTAATCCTTGTTCCTGCAGATTTAATCCTTTAATAGGGGTTTCAGTAGATCAGCAGCCGTCAACCCCCACAGCTCCCCTGCTGCACTGAAGCCTCAGCCTCCGCTTGGATTTCCTCCCGATCCCGTCTCTCCTGGCCCGGATCTCTCACCGTTCAGTGGAAGGTGGCTCCTCCCATGCCCCTGCTCTAGGAGGTGAGTCAGCAATATTGGCCTGGAGCTACTCCACGTTCAAGGTCAAGAGGAGCAACCTCGTCCAAGGTAAGGAGAAAGGCTGAGCTTTGCTGGAGCAGCGGTGAAGAGATACCCCACGTCCAAGGTGAGAGAAACCCAAGTAAGATAGTAGGTGTTGCAAGAGAGCATCAGAGGGCAGACACACTAAAACCATAATCAAGAAAACTAGCCAATCTGATCACACCAGACCACAGCCTTGTCTAACTCAATGAAACTAAGCCATGCCGTGTGGGGCCACCCAAAACTGATGGGTCATGGTGGAGAGGTCTGACAGAATGTGGTCCACTGGAGAAGGGAATGGCAAACCACTTCAGTATTCTTGCCTTGAGAACCCCATGAACAGTATGCAAGGCAAAATGATAGGATACTGAAAGAGGAACTCCCCAGGTCAGTAGGTGCCCAATATGCTACAGGAGATCAGTGGAGAAATAACTCCAGAAAGAATGATGGGATGGAGCCAAAGCAAAAACAATACCCAGTTGTGGGTGTGACTGGTGATAGAAGTAAGGTCCGATGCTGTAAAGAGCAATATTGTGTAGGAACCTGGAATGTTAGGTCCATGAATCAAGGCAAATTTGCAGTAGTCAAACAGGAGATGGCAAGAGTGAACGTTGACATTCTAGGAATCAGTGAACTAAAATGGACTGGAATGGGTGAATTTAACTCAGATAACCATTATATCTACTACTGTGGGCAGGAATCCCCTAGAAGAAATGGAGTAGCCATCATGGTCAACAACAGAGTCCGAAATGCAGTACTTGGATGCAGACTTAAAAACGCAGAATGATATCTGTTCATTTCCAAGGCAAACCATTCAATATTACAGTGATCCAAGCCTATGCCCCAACCAGTAACGCTGAAGAAGCTGCAGTTAAATGATTCTATGAAGACCTACAAGACCTTTTAGAACTAACACCCAAAAAAGATATCCTTTTCATTATAGGGGACTGGAATGCAAAAGTAGGAAGTCAAGAAACACTGGGAGTAACAGGCATATTTGGCCTTGGAATACAGAATGAAGCAAGGCAAAGGCTAATAGAGTTTTGGCAAGGGAACACACTGGTCATAGCAAACACCCTCTTCCAACAACACAAGAGAAGACTCTACACATGAACATCACCAGATGGTCAACACCAAAATCAGATTGATTATATTCTTTGCAGCCAAAGATGGAGAAGCTCTATATAGTCAGCAAAAATAAGACTAGGTGCTGACTGTGGCTCAGATCATGAACTCCTTATTGCCAAATTCAGACTTAAATTGAAGAAAGTAGGGAAAACCACTAGACCATTCAGATATGACCTAAATCAAATCCCTTATAATTATACAGTGGAAGTGAGAATTAGATTAAGGGACTAGATCTGCTAGACAGAGTGCCTGATGAACTGTGGATGGAGGTTCGTGACATTGTACAGGAGACAGGGATCAAGACCATCCCCATGGAAAAGAAATGCAAAAAAGCAAAATGGCTGTCTGAGGAGTCCTTACAAATAGCTGTAAAAAGAAGAGAAGTGAAAAGCAGAGGAGAAAAGGAAAGATATAAGCATCTGAATGCAGAGTTCCAAAGAATAGCAAGGAGAGATAAGAAAGCCTTCCTCAGCCATCAATACAAAGAAATAGACTAAAACAATAGAATGGGAAAGACTAGAGATCTCTTCAAGAAAATCAAAGATGGGCTTGATAAAGGACAGAAATGGTATGGACCTAACAGAAGCAGAAGATATTAAGAAGAGGTGGCAAGAATACACAGAAGAACTGTACAAAAAAGATCTTCATGACCCAAATAATCACAATGGTGTGATCACTGACCTAGAGCCAGACATCCTGGAATGTGAAGTCAAGTGGGCCTTAGGAAGCATCGCTATGAACAAAGCTAGTAGAGGTGATGGAATTCCAGTTGAGCTATTTCAAATCCTAAAAGATGATGCTGTGAAAGTGCTGCACTCAATATGCCAGCAAATTTGGAAAATGTAACAGTGGCCATAGGACTGGAAAAGGTCAGTTTTCATTCCAATCCCAAAGAAAGGCAATGTCAAAGAGTGTTCAAACTACCACACATTTTCACTCATCTCACACGCTAGTAAAGTAATGCTCAAAATTCTCCAAGCCAAGCTTCAGCAATACATGAACTGTAAATTTCCAGATGTTCAAGCTGGTTTTAGAAAGGGCAGAGGAACCAGAGATGAAATTGCCAACATCCGCTGGATCATCGAAAAAGCAAGAGAGTTCCAGAAAAACATCTATTTTTGCTTTATTGACTATGCCAAAGCCTTTGACTATGTGGATCACGATAAACTGTGGAAAATTCTGAAAGAGATGGGAATACCAGACTACCTGACCTGCCTCTTGAGAAACCTATATGCAGGTCAGGAAGCAACAGCTAGAACTGGACATGGAACAACAGACTGGTTCCAAATAGGAAAAGGAGTACGTCAAGGCTGTATATTATCACCCTGCTTGTTTAACTTATATGCAGAGTATATTATGAGAAACACTGGGCTGGAAGAAGCACAAGCTGGAATCAAGATTGCCAGGAGAAATATCAGTAACCACAGATATGCAGATGACACCACCCTTATGGCAGAAAGTGAAGAGGAACTGAAAAGCCTCTTGATGAAAGTGAAAGTGGAGAGTGAAAAAGTTGGCTTAAAGCTCAACATTCAGAAAACGAAGATCATGGCATCCAGTCCCATCACTTCATGGCAAATAGATGGGGAAACAATGGCTGACTTTATTTTGAGGGCCCCAAAATCACCACAGATGGTGACTGTAGCCATGAAATTTAAAGACACTTACTCCTTGGAGGGAAAGTTATGACCAACCTAGATAGCATATTCAAAAGTAGAGATATTACTTTGCCAACTAAGGTCCATCTAGCCAAGGCTATGGTTTTTCCAGTGGTCATGCACGGATGTGAGAGTTGGACTGTGAAGAAAGCTGAGCATCAAAGAATTGATGCTTTTGAACTGTGGTGTTGGAGAAGATTCTTGAGAGTCCCTTGCACTGCAAGGAGATCCAAGCAGTCCATCCTAAAGGAGATCAGTCCTGGGTGTTCATTGGAAGGACTGATGCAGAGGCTGAAATTCCAATACTTTGGCCACCTCGTGAGAAGAGTTGACTCATTGGAAAAGACCCTGATGCTGGGAAGGATTGGGGGCAGTAGGAGAAGGGGATGACAGAGGATGAGATGGCTGGATGGCATCACCAACTCGATGCATATGAGTTTGAATGAACTCCAGGCGTTGGTGATGGACAGGGAGGCCTGGAGTGCTGGGATTCATGGGGTCGCAAAGAGTCAGACATGACTAAGTGACTGATCTGAACTGAACTGAGATAGAATCGGCTTGGAGATCTGTATTCCAGAGGGCTTGCACTACACTTTTGGTCTGAAACTCAGAGAGAAGACAGCCATGCAAAGTGCCTCACATCAAGATAGGTAGACTGCTATGGATTAGTAAGAGTATAGCAAGACCAACCCATCTAAGACCTTCAAAGAGGTATTTAAAAGTTCCCAACCTTCTCCTAGAAGAAGCCCAGAAGATAACTGAGAATTAGAAGCTGGAGTGCCATCAGGGATTCACAAGCCCATAGTAGAGACAAAGTGATGACGTCAGAGAAATGGGAAGAAAAAGCAGAAGAAAATTCAGGGATTGAGTTTAAAATGAGTTATGTGAAAATGAAAAGATTGGGTAAACAAAGGGTTTTTTTCTACTATAGAACAGAAATGGTGTTTTATGAACTAAGGGTGATTTCTACAATAGTTTCAGTTTTCCCATCTGACTTGGTATTATAAAATTTAAAGTTGTAGCAGACAATTTGAGATTCCTAGAACACAATGTGTTAGTACTCATTTACCTGAGCTAACAACAATTTTCCCAGAGTCACCAACAGCAGGCTGACCCCCCATCACTTCTGACTGATTTTTCTGGATCAGGGGACTACTGATTTGTGTTTTCATCTGACCTGGGGGAAAGATCCAAGCTGAGGATCCCCAGGTGCATAAATCCCACATGTTAAAAAATTTTAAGCCTGGATTTTATTTCACAATTGCAAAGAGGAGGCACAAGCCCACCAAATGAAAATGACTTGATCAACATTTTCCACCTGTCATCACAGAGCATGTCCATGGCCAAGAATGGACCTTGTTCCCAAGAAGCATCAGACAACTAGGTTTGCCATCCCCCAGGTGACTAGGGGAAGGCAATGGCAACCCACTCCAGTACTCTTGCCTGGAAAATCCCATGGACGGAGGAGCCTGGTGGGCTGCAGTCCACGGGGTCGCTAGGAGTCGGACACGACGGAGTGACTTCACTTTCACCTTTCACTTTCATGCATTGGAGAAGGCAATGGCAACCCACTCCAGTGTTCTTGCCTGGAGAATCCCAGGGACAGGGGAGCCTGGTGGGCTGTCGTCTATGGGGTCACACAGAGTCGGACACGACTGAAGCGACTTAGCAGCAGCAGCAGCAGCACCAGCAGGTTCCTAGAGGGACCTGCCTGTTGTGAGTGACACTTCATGGTTGACAAATAGGCTTCTTGGTTCACTGTGAATGATTTTTTATGCTAGTCAATGTTCTAAAGAACCCAGAAAAAGAACATTTAAATTACAAGCTACATCAGCTATAACATCAGAGTTTATAGCATCCACTTAGACCACTACAGAATATTAGAATGATTGTGGATGTGGTATCAGACTACCTGAGACAAATTCCAGTTCCATAACCTGCTGGGCATAGTACTGTTTCCTCAATTTCCTTATTTGTGAAATGTGAAGGCAAAAATCTATCTCAGCATATTTTTCTGAAGAATGAAAGAAATAACACGTATAAAGCACTCAATTTCACTGACTCATAAAAGAAATGTAACAAATATCAGTTTCTTTTTCACCTTTCTCTTGTTATTTCATGCTCTAAATTTTACATTATTCTGAGTTTAAAAACAATGTGTTTATGTTAAGGTTTAACAACCATGGTGACTTCATCCTTTACTCAGTCTAATTAATTTCAGCATTGACTGTATCCTGTAGCCACTGTAGATAGTAACAGGGCCACTAAACGTGAAACTCTCAGGTATCCACCTGTAATCCACTGAAACAGCTAGAGATGGCTGCACTGATCCTTATTCAACAGATGTTCACCCTGTACCAAATGTGTGCTAATCTCACCCACAAGGCCAAAGAGCAGGAAGGGGGATAATAACACGCTCTGTAACACATGGCAGAGATAAAACAGAGTGATATGGGACTAAGATGAAAGAGATCAAACTCCAAACCAAGACCTTGAAGCAAGGCGACTGTGTCAGACTGTTTCAGTAATTCAGATGAGGGAAGGATGGTGGCCTGAAGTAAGATTAGAATGTTGGAGATGAAAAGAAACAGATATTCCAAAAAAAGCACTGAAGAGGAGCACAGGCAGATTTTGACCATCAAGCAGATGTAAATAGCAGGTGGAACAGTGAGGGTAGACATGACCACATGACAGAGTCTATTAATTCCAGTCGAGAGCCTGCATGGGAGAGACACTTATCTGGGTGACTTGGGAGATACAAAGAGGAGAAGGCACATTCCTGCCTCCTAGAAAATGTGTAATATACTTAAGGAAATAAGATATAACACCCTTTTCCATTATCCCCTAATTCATTATTTTATTTTTTAAAGAGCCCTATTCAATTAAAAAAAAAAAAAAGCAGTGAAAATGAATAAGCATGGGGCATCGAGGAAGAGGCTTTAGGAAAATCCCAATGAAAGCTCCACATAATTATTTTAGTTTTACAGAAAGAGTGGATAAAAAGAACAGGTTGTGTCATTTATTTTTGAGCAAGATACCCCAAAGCCCAAGTGTCCCTAGTTTGATTTCTACAAAGAGGAAGGGAAATTGTAGTATCTGAAAGCATTTCTTTGAAAATTACTCTTTGAGAATTATATTGAGTCAAACGTTTTCATTTAAAACCCATATTGCTTAAAATTACATATCTTTTGATATTTGTATATGTGTGTCTCTATATATAAGAAATTATCCTATCAATGCCCCTAAGAAAGTAAGAGAAATTTGCTGTTAGGTGTCAGTATGGGCCCTACATTTCTGATCTAGGAAAAAAAACAAGTGTGATGATGCTTCCCTAAACCCCCAGTCATACCCCACAATCTCCTTGCCATATCTGAATAGCCCATAGCTTAAGTTGTGGGCAAACTCTTCCTTTACTCTTCTTCATCACCAGGTCTGCTTTGCCCATGCCACCTCTGGGACCCTAATTCTGTCCACCATTTTCAGACAGAAAGGCCAAATCCACTGTAGATCGTATTTACATTATAGTTGATGGAGAGTAAAGGAAAAAAGCAACCTGAATAACTCCACTGCTACTGCTCCAGTTTCTGTTTCACTGTGGAGTCATCATCAATCATGGTCTCACTCAGAGTAGCTGCTCCAGAGAGCATCGCAAGAAAGAGTGTAGGCGGGTTCCTAAAATTGAATTCATAGATCTAAAGCCAAGACTGCTATAACAAAGTCAGGAAAGAAAGGGGAAGTTGGAGAAGGCAGATCAAGCAGGAGTAAGCACGAGAGTATAGGACAGAGGTGTGAGTTCTGAGAATGTAAGTTTGAGATGAAGTTAGAAAAAGTCACTGGAGAGCACACTGAGTGAGGTAGGAGGCAGTACAGAGAAGGCAATGGCACCCCACTCCAGTACTCTTGCCTGGAAAACCCCATGGATGGAGAAGCCTGGTGGGCTGCAGTCCATGGGGTCGCTAGAGTAGGACACGACTGAGCAACTTCCCTTTCACTTTTCACTTTCATGCATTGGAGAAGGAAATGGCAAACCACTCCAATGTTCTTGCCTGGAGAATCCCAGGGACAGGGGAGCCTGGTGGGCTGCCGTCTATGGGGTCGCACAGAGTCGGACATGACTGAAGTGACTTAGCAGCAGTAGCAGCAGCAGCAGGAGGCAGTAAGCAGGTAGTAAGGAAGCCTTAAGGGCTGTTTCCATCATTGCTACTCCAGTCAAACACACATGGGCACTGCTATCTTGCCTTCTGAATCACTGGGATGGTACACTGACTACGGCATTTACCTTGGGGAGACGTTTTTTGAAACTAGGATAATAACTCTGGTTCTCAGATAACCAGAAGTATGTCAGCATATACAGAACAGAAATCTTGTTATTCTAAACTTATTCCTCAGGCAAGATAAAATTCTAGCTCACTATAACCTTCTCTCTCTGATTTTGTACTAAGCAGGGACATAACAACTAACCAAGACTTCCCCAGATACACCCCACATCCAGCTAACAGCTGACTTCACCACCTTGCTTGCTAGAAACTGGAGCATCAATCTGATCCCTTTCTTATATGGTCCAGGGAGTATTGTTGCCAAGAGACATTTTGGTATTGTTTCATTAGCTCTGCAGAAATTCTGTAACTGGCTGGACTTACTGAGATCAGGGACTGTTCATTCCCTTGTCTCCCTACCTTAAGAATTTTAATTTCTCTTTTCTCTGCCTTAGATACATTCCATAGATCAAATGGCTGATGCATTCTCCGAAACAGTGAAAAATGAAGACATTCTTGGGGAGGCCTAGGTGGTCTCTTAATCAGACAAAACCTCCTCTTTAGCTGACATACCCAGGAGACCTGATATCATCCTGTGTTACAGCAATGAATTTTCCTTTATTTGAGTGACAGGAGATTGGGTTTACTAATTTCATTTTCAACAAAGTCACCTCAACATTGTTATTTCTAAGATTCTTTACAGCATTCTCATTTAAAATAGAGTTTAGTGTAACAATATGGAGCATGATGTTATGATTCTGATACAAATTTGTCACCTAAGTGTGAAGAGACAAGAAGAAAAGCTGGCAATTCAGATAAGAAAAAATAATTGACTGAGAAGCTCTTATACTTGAGAAAGATATAAAAGTAGAAATTGAAATCATTGACATGAACTGTGGACTTTGAAAAACCTTTTCTCTGAAACTGAAATTACCCAGATATGCCTGGCATCATTCCATCCAAAGTCACAGCGCATTTAGTTTGACATTATTTGTAGGAATACTCACGTTGGATCCCTGAGCCACCATGCAAGATATTCAATTACCCTGGGTTTGCCATGCTATGAGGAAGCTCAAGCTTGGAAAGACTATGTGTAGGCACTCAGGTCAACAGTCCCCACTAAGTTCAGCATGGAGACATCTCAGCTCAAGTACCAAAATATGAGTTTAAAGTTCTCAAAAATATTCTAACCTGCTGTCATTTAAATTACCTAGTTTTCAAGTTCTCCTATGGAGGCCCCAGACATCATGGAGTAATGACAAATGATTTCTGCAGTGTCCTGTCCAAATTCTTGATTCACAGAGTCTGTAAGCCCAATAAAATAGTTGATTTGTGCCAGTAAGTTTGTCAGTGGTTTGTTATACAACAATATGCAATCAGAACACCTCCAGACTTTTGCTGCTGCTGCTGCCAGACTTTTAGGCAAGAACAAATTATGGGATTAAACACATTTATGAACTGCTGTTCTGTATTGTTATGCTTTCGACTATGCTTAGTGTTTGATACATATAATGCATTCCAAACACAAAAATCAAGTAAACTAGGACGACAGCAGCTCAAGAAATCTCTATGTATAATCTAAGTTTGAATTACAGCAGAATATGCATCAAAACGGACCACAAACCTCCTTTATAAGAACCTTCTAATTAAAGTTCTCAAGAAAATGCCTTAGTGTAATGATTTTCAGACTTTGATATGCCAGAATCACCTGAGAAACTTGATTAAAATACAGAGGCCCAGGTTTTTACCTATTAATAGTTAATACTTGCACCAACCATTAATATTTAATGTGTCTGTATCTCTGTTCTTCATTAGGTCTCCAGGTGATTCTGAAGCACATTAATGGTTGAGAATCACTGACACAGTGTTATGGAAAGTACGTGAAGTGCAGAATGTAGGTCAGATGGCAACATTTTTCCTGCCTCTCTACCCACTGCATGTAGGAAAATTTTGAGGAAAGGTTTAGTTGAAGGCTGAGTACCCATTTCCCACATTTTTCGGACAGTTTCTGAATAGTGTCTTAACTGCAGTGCCTTCTCCCTCTGACGAGTGGAAACCACATGCTCACGTACACATGACCAATGTGAAGGTTATGCGGCCACGCCATGAATTCACATCACAGGTGAAATAAGAACCGATTTACTTGCCAACTAAGTCTGTAGAGGTGAGTTATCTATTGTCAACAGACAGAAAACCGCAGGCACAACTGCTTTGCTTAACTCAGTACTTCTCAACCTTGACAGCACACTAGAATCACCTGGAGAACATTTAAAACTCCCCATTACCCGAGCTGTACCCCAGGCGTTTACAGCAAAATCTGGTGGTTGATCATAGGCAGTGATTACGTATAAGGCTCACCAGGTGATTCAAAGTCTATCCAAAGTTGAAAACCACTAACACAATTCTCACAAATGAGGTTGATTCATCCTGAATTAAGAGAAAAATCTGTAACTCTAATGATACTTTTTTCTATTATGATACTCTTTTAATTTGGTATCACATTAAATAGTTTAGAATATGAGAGAATGTGCAGAAAGAAAAGTCCCAGAGATCTGACTTTCTGAATTTCTGCCCTTTCCTTGTGGTCCTCAGTCTACATGACACATTGTTAATATAAATGTGCTCTTTTCAGTAAGAAAGCATCTGCCACGCCAATATATGGAAATGGAAAGGCTGTATAGACTACCTCCCTTTCTAAGAGGATAAGGCAATAAACAACAATAACACATATAGAACCCAGATATATAATGAAGTCTTTAAACTCAATAAAAAGACAAATAACACTTTTGATATGGGCAAAAGATTTGCACCAGAGAAGGTATACAAATGACTGATAAGAACATGAAAAGACATTCAATCACTTCTTGGGAAACAGATGGGGAAACAGTGGAAACAGTGTCAGACTTTGTTTTGGGGGGCTCCAAAATCACTACAGATGGTGATTGCAGCCATGAAATTAAAAGACGCTTACTCCTTGGAAGGCAAGTTATGACCAACCTAGGTAGCATATTCAAAAGCAGAGATATTAGTTTGCCAACAAAGGTCCATCTAGTCAAGGCTATGGTTTTTCCAGTGGTCATGTATGGGTGTGAGAGTTGGACTGTGAAGAAAGCTGAGTGCCAAAGAATTGATGGTTTTGAACTATGGTGTTGAAGAAGACTCTTGAGAGTCCCTTGGACTGCAGGGAGATCCAACCAGTCCATCCTAAAGATCAGTCCTGTGTGTTCATTGGAAGGACTGATGCTAAAGTTGAAACTCCAGTACTTTGGCCACCTCATGCGAAAAGCTGACTCATTGGAAAAGACTCTGATGCTGGGAGGGATTGGGGGCAGGAGGAGAAGGGGATGACAGAGAATGAGATAGATGGATGGCATCACTGACTCGATGGACATGAGTTTGAGTAAACTCCGGGAGTTGGTGATAGACAGGGAGGCCTGGCATGCTGTGATTCATGGGGTTGCAAAGAGTCAGACACGAATGAGTGACTGAACTGAACTATTAGGAAAATGAAATCAAAACCACATAAGATACCAGTTTATATCAAATACATGGCTATTGTCGGAAGGACATATAACAATAAGCAGAGGAGATGATGTGAAGAAACCAGATCCTCATACATTGCTGGCGGGACAACTATAAAATTGGTATGCCCAGTTTGGTTCAGTTCAGTTGCTCAGTTGTGTCCAACTCTTTGCGACCCCATGAACTGCAGCACACCAGGCCTCCCTGTCCACCACCAACTCCCGGAGTTCACTCAAACTCATGTCCATGGAGTCCATGATGCCATCCAGCCATCTCATCTTCTGTTGTTCCCTTTTCCTCCTGCCCCCAATCCCTCCCAGCATCAGAGTCTTTTCCAATGAGTCGAATCTTCACATGAGGTGGCCAAAGTACTGGAGTTTCAGCTTTAGCATCAGTCCTTCCAAAGAACACCCAGGACTGATCTCCTTTAGGATGGACTGCTTGGATCTCCTTGCAGTCCAAGGGACTCTCAAGAGTCTTCTCCAACACCACAGTTCAAAAGCATCAATTCTTCGGCACTCAGCTTTCTTCACAGTCCAACTCTCACATCCATACATGACCACAGGAAAAACCGTAGCCTTGACTAGATGGACTTTGTTGGCAAAGTAATGTCTCTGCTTTTGAATATGCTATCTAGGTTGGTCATAACTTTCCTTCCAAGGAGTAAGTGTCTTTTAATTTCATGGCTGCAATGCCCAGTTTGGTAGTTCCTTAGAAATTAAACATACCACAACTAAGTGAGATTTTATTTCATGTATGCCAGGCTTGTTCAATATTCTAAAATCAATTAATGTGATCCATTACATCAACATGCTAAAAAAAAAAATTCCACACAATCATATCAATAGATGCAGAAAAGACATTTGGTAAAAATCTAACACCTATTCATTATTAAAAACTTTCTGCAAGCTAAGATAGAGGGGAACTTCCTCAAGTTGATAAACTGTAACAGTGTTGTGCTCAGTTGTATTTGACTTTTTGTGACCCATGGACTGTATCCAGCCAGGCTCCTCTGTCCATGGAATTTTCCAGGCCAAGAATACTGGAGTGGGATGCCATTTCCCACTCCAGCGGATCTTCCCAACCCAGGGATTGAAAGTATGTCTCTTGCATCTCCTGGATTGGCAGGGAGATTCTTTACTCCTATGCCACCTGCAAAGCCAAGTTAATAAAGAAGGTTTACAAAAATCTGTAGCTGACATCATAGTAAAAGGTGAGAAACAAAGCTTTCTAAGTAGGATCAGGAAGAAGGCAAGGATGTCTTCTCTCGTGATTCATTGCAACATGTTTCTGTAAGTCCTAGCTAGCGTGATAAGATAAGGCAAGAAAAGAAGATTTATACAGATTGGGAATGAAGAAATAAAACCGCCTTTGTTCACAGATGATATATTGTCTGTGTATGTAGAGAATCTAAAAGAATAGACCAAAAAACAAGAAAGGGGAAAAAATCCTCCTGTAACAAGCCGTATGGCAAGGTTGCAAGATAAAAGGCTAGTAGGTTACTATACACAAGTCAATTGCTTTCCTATGCACCAGCAATAAGTGGCATTTGAAATTTAAAACTTAAAACCATTTACATTAGCCTGCCCCTCACCAACTATATACTTAGGTACTAATCTAGGAAAATATACACAAGATGTATAAGAGTATGGTGATGACTCTTTAGATAAAAAATCAAAGATATAATTCAGGAAAAAATTATGAATAATCTGGACTTCATTAAAATTAAAAATTTCTGCTCTGCAAAATACACTATCAAGGCAACACAAAGACAAGTCACAGACTGGGAGGAAATATTTGCAAAAATCACCTCAGAAAAAGGACTGTTATCCAAAATATACAGAGAACTCTTCATTTGAAAAAAATGAGTCTAAGATTTTATCAGACACTTCACTAGAAAGACATATGGATGGCAAATAAACATGGAAAAATGCTTTACATCATGTCATCAAGGAAATGCAAATTAAAGCAGTGAGATACAAAAAGGTGTGTGGACACACACAAGGCACCTATTAGAGTGGCCCAAATCTGGAACACTGACAACTCCAAGTGCTGGTCAGGATGTGGAGGGACAGAAACCCTCACTCATTGCTGGTGGGAATGCAAAATGATACAGCCACTTTGGAAGACAGTTTGCCAGCATCTTAACAAACTAAACACACTCTTCCCATATGATCCAGGATCACTGGTATTTACCTAAAGAAATTGAAAACTCATGTCACACAGAAATCTGCACACATGTTTAGAGCAGCTTGATTCATAATTGCCCAAACTTGGAAGCAATCAAGATGTTCCTCAGTAGGTGAATGGATAAATAAATTGTGGTATAATCAGACAATGAAATATTTTTCAGCACTAAAAAAATGAGCTATCAAGCTATGAAAAGGTATCAAATAATGTTAAATGTATATTATTAAATGAAGCAAATGTGAAAAGGTTCTACATTGTATGATTCCAATTACATTATATTATGGAAAAGACGAAACTCTTCTAAAACTAAAACTGGAGACAGTAAAAAGATCAGTGATTGTCAGGGCTGGGCGAGAAAGGATGAATAGGCAGAACACAGAAGATTTTTAAGATAGTGAAAATACTCTGTGTGGTATTATAATGGTACATACATGTCATTCCACATACATCTAAACCCGTAGAAGGTAAAACACCAAGACTGAACCATAATATAAAATATGGACTTTGGGTGATTATGTAATGTAAGTTCATCAGTGGTAACAAATGCACCACTCTGGTGAAAGAGGCTGATAATGGGAGAGTCTATGTATATTTGAGGGCAGGGAGTACATGGGAAATCTCTGCCTTCCCTTAATTTTGCTGTGAACCTAAAACAACTCCTAAAAAACAGCAAAATTTTAAAATATAGAATAAAGTGGAAAATTTGATATTTCAATACTTTTTATTTTTATGTTTTACAAACAAATTTTTAAAATTTGTTTCCATTTTTGAGTATGTGATACTCTTATGTTTCAAAAATTAAACTAAATAAGCAAAAAATTAAACATATATTTACCATACAACTCAAAACTTCCACTACTAGTAATCTATTCAGGAGAGAGAAAAACATTTGTTTGCAAAGACAAACACAAGGTTTATCTATGAATGTTTATAGCAGCATTATTCAAACTCACCAGAAGTGGAAATGACCCCAAAGTCAATCCTCTGGTGAATGGATAAGTAAAATTGGGAATATCCGTACAATAAAACACTTTCAGCATTAAAACAAAGAAACAGTGATGTACGCTACAATATGTATGTGCTTCAAAAGTATTATGCAGCGTGAAAAAAGCCAGACACAAAAGTCAACATATTTTATGATCCCTTTACATAAAATGTCCAGAAAAGACAAACATATATAGAGAGAAAGTTAATTAGTGGTTTCTGGGGCTGAGGTGAATAAGAGGAACAACTGCAAATTGATGTAAGAGGTTCTTTTTGGATCATGAAAATGTTCTAAAATTGGATTGTGGCGATGATGGTTCTACAACTTCATAAATTTACTCAATTGAATTATATACTTCAAGTTGGCAAATTGTACAGTGTGTAAATTATGTAATATATCATAATAAAACTATTTAGAAAGACAGAATATGGAATTAGTTTCAAAGTTCTGAGAAATGAAAGGTGAAAAAACATAACATGCATAAAGAAAGATTATTACTTAAAAAATTACTTTAAGAAATATCAAATTTAGTCATTTTAAAGAAATTTTTAAAACCCTTGGGTTATATATTTAACATTTGCTAAACATCAGCTATTGTTCTATTAATAAGTGTGTTATATCATTATACCACATAAATGATCTTATGAGGTTGATATTATATCCCTTTTTTTTCTAATTTTATTTTATTTTTAAACTTTACATAATTGTATTAGTTTTGCCAAATATCAAAATGAATCCGCCACAGGTATACATGTGTTCCCCATCCTGAACCCTCCTCCCTCCTCCCTCCGCATACCATCCCTCCGGGCCGTCCCAGTGCACCAGCCCCAAGCATCCAGCATCGTGCATCGAACCTGGACTGGCAACTCGTTTCCTACATGATATTTTACATGTTTCATTGCCATTCTCCCAAATCTTCCCACCCTCTCCCTCTCCCACAGAGTCCATAAGACTGTTCCATACATCAGTGTCTCTTTTGCTGTCTCGTACACCGGGTTATTGTTACCATCTTTCTAAATTCCACATATATGCGTTAGTATACTGTATTTATGTTTTTCCTTCTGGCTTACTTCACTCTGCATAATAGGCTCCAGTTTCATCCACCTCATTAGAACTGATTCAAATGAATTCTTTTTAATGGCTGAGTAATACTCCATTGTGTATATGTACCATAGCTTTCTTATCCATTCATCTGCTGATGGGCATCTAGGTTGCTTCCATGTCTTGGCTATTATAAACAGTGCTGCGATGAACATTGGGGTACACGTGTCTCTTTCCCTTCTGGTTTCCTCAGTGTGTATGCCCAGCAGTGGGGTTGCTGGATCATAAGGCAGTTCTATTTCCAGTTTTTTAAGGAATCTCCACACTGTTCTCCATAGTGGCTGCACTAGTTTGCATTCCCACCAACAGTGTAAGAGGGTTCCCTTTTCTCCACACCCTCTCCAGCATTTATTATTTGTAGACTTTTGGATCGCAGCCATTCTGACTGGTGTGAAATGGTACCTCATAGTGGTTTTGATTTGCATTTCTCTGATAATGAGTGATGTTGAGCATCTTTTCATGTGTTTGTTAGCCATCTGTATGTCTTCTTTGGAGAAATGTCTATTTAGTTCTTTGGCCCATTTTTTGATTGGGTCGTTTATTTTTCTGGAGTTGAGCTGTAGGAGTTGCTTGTATATTTTTGAGATTAGTTGTTTGTCAGTTGCTTCATTTGCTATTATTTTCTCCCATTCTGAAGGCTGTCTTTTCACCTTGCTAATAGTTTCCTTTGATGTGCAGAAGCTTTTAAGGTTAATTAGGTCCCATTTGTTTATTTTTGCTTTTATTTCCAATATTCTGGGAGGTGGGTCATAGAGGATCCTGCTGTGATGTATGTCGGAGAGTGTTTTGCCTATGTTCTCCTCTAGGAGTTTTATAGTTTCTGGTCTTAACGTTTAGATCTTTAATCCATTTTATATCCCTTTTTTCAGCTATCAAAACTGAGCTTAACTGGAAACAAAAGATGAGATGATAGTATAAAAAGACAGAATCATATTTAAAAAGTCTGGTAGTGCTAAGGAGACAATTCAAGAAGTTCGTTAATAATGCCATCATTATAATAATTACAAGTGGTGTTCAAACAAATAAAAAAAAGAATACAGACTCAAAACTAGTTTACTCCTGATCAAAATGGGATTGAAGAAATCACAATGCAGAGGAAAAGGAGAAAGAGGTGAATGTGACCAGAAGTAGATATGGATGACACAAACTGAGAACCAAAGAAAGGGCAATAGTGTTCTGGGGACTTCAGGAGAGAATAGACATTAAAACCTTAAAGAGGGACTTCCCTGGTGGTCCAGTGGTTGAGAAGCAACCTTGCAATGCAGGGAACATGGGTTCAATCCCTGGTCAGGGAACTAAGATCCCACGTACCCGCAGATCCACTGAGCCCGTGCACTGCAACTCCCGAAGCCTGTGCACCGCAACTAGAGAGTCCGTTCTCCACAACGAACGATCCCACATGATACAGCAAAGACCCTGCGTGCCACAGCTAAGACCCAATGCAGCCAAATAAATAATTTTGTTTTAAATTAAAGATATTAGTTAAAATTTTCTTTTAGTTGAAGACAGTTCTAAATATAAATTAAACTACCATTAACAAGAATAACAACACACTAGCTACTGCACTGAACCCTTCACAAACAGCAACTTGTTTGACCATTACAGCAACCCTAGGAAGCACAGACTATAATTATGTGCACTTTACAGAGGGTCCTTAGAGCAAAATGATATAGTCCAACATAAGTACATGTCATAAATTTTTCTATAACAATAATACAACACTAAACAGTACAGGTAAAAACCTACAAGAAATGCAGATGGCATTTACAGAATTTCGTTTACAATAGAAAACATAACCAAACTTTTCTGGGTCTTTGAAAAACCATTAGACAAAAATCAAAAGGTAAGGAAATAGAGGTTCTAAAGAATACAATAAAACTAATATGGGTGTCCTGACAGATATGCATACAAAAGTTTTCGTGTGTGTAATTGTCTTGTAAATAGAATTCCATGGATTATTTTTCAAAATTGATCATATGAAAATTTTTATACATTTCAAAATGTAGATTTTTGGCTTTTTAAAACAAAATTCAAAAAATAAAAATAGGAATTTACATTGGACTGAACAAAGATAGCAACATTTAGAAGTCACTCAAGTAACTTTTTGCTATAAGAAGACATCAAAGCATCTATTACATAGATTGTAGGAAATAATAAAAATAAGACTAGGACATATCAGAATCTACATGACCTAGCTAAAAGCATAATCAGAGGCAAATTCATTGCCTTAAGCATGAATGAATGAAAATAAATGTTCATTATTTAATCCAAGGGTTCAGATTTAAAAAACAGCAAAATGGAGACAGAATAAGGAATAAAAAAAAATCAGCAATTATACTTCAAGAAAATATTTTGAGAAATTTATCAGACAAGTACTCAAAGACTTGTGTTCAGTGTACAATTTCTGAAAGTTCGAACAACTTAAACTCTCAGTTATTGTTAAGATGACTGAATAGATCATGGGAACATAACATTTGCATTACAGAGAGACACTAAAAATAACCATCATATTTATTGATTTAAAAGCCTACAATGTGTAAAGTTAAAAAGTAGAACGCAAAGCCAAGTATATGGCAGGATCTCACCTGGGGACTGAGGAATACATTAGCAGTTAATATAACTTGCATTTTTGCGTGTTCAGGTATTTATTTAAAGTAGGCAAGTTTTACTATTTCATATTTCTCCCAGTGTCCTCTTTAAAGAAGAACATTGTATTCCATTTCTTTATGAGAGTGTATATCTTAAACACTGTAACATGAGTAACTTCTTTGCCTATTACAGCAAGCAATTACCAGATGTAATACTCTGCATTTATCTTTTGTCCAGGATCCCAAGGATTTATCTCCGCCTTCAAAGCAATTTTCTCTCAGAGGACACTATTATTTCATACTAATGATTCAGCACCCTCACAACCACATCAGAATACAATGGAAAAATTGAGGGACTAGGAAAAGTTAACCAACACGGAGTCAGTGATTGTTTCTAATTCTTTTTTACTACTTAAAAAGATCTCCTTTACCCAAATCTCTCTGTACTTTACTAGGGAACTTGTACACACTGTAAAGTAATATTCTGAGAATTAAATATGACAAAGGTAAGCCCTCAGCACAGTGATTAGGTGGAATTTCCTATTTCTTCCCCCCAAATCCTTTCCTACTCTTAGCACATAATTAAAACTCCTCTAACCAACACGTATTTACATAGATTCTACAATAGGCACTTAAAGATGAAAAGTTCCAGTGCAACAGCTGTAATGTATCTAACTTAGATCGTGTATGCAACATCATGGCTACCGCCAGTATCAGCTATCAGCTCTTCCCTTTGAGAGAAAAGTCACAGATGATGGAGTGTCTATTAGCACTGTAACCATGAGAAATTTGGCCTCTGCAGGCAGTAGAGCATTTTGGCTTCAGAGAATCAAAATCCCACCAAGAGGAAGCTAATTTCCTTTGTCTTAAACCCACCCTTATTCAACCAGTCTCCACACTGGTAAGAAAAAAAAAAAAAAAGTTATTTGCTTCATCCAAAGTAATTAAAAACAGCAAAACCCAAATTTAAACCTCAAAACTATGATCATAGCTTCCTTGGATGTCAAAATAATTCATTCTCTTTACTATTCACTTGGAGATGAAGCACACACTGCCTGTGTCATTTCCTGCTTTGATGTTATTTCACACTCCTTCTGTGATGTAACCTGGAGGGTCATATCTGTTCTCTCCAACAGAACCATGAACTTTCCCACATCATCTGAATTATGTATCCCTCACATAACAATTGCTTAAACATATTTATGACCAATAACAAATTCAATTCAGTACAACATGCATTTTTGAGCAGTTTGGAGCTGTCAAAGAACAATTTGGGACTTTGGTAAGAAGTGGTTTTACTTGAAAGGATTGTGGCAAGATGGGGAAAGGACCACTCGCAAATAAGAGAGTGTCCCCCTGCCCCCAGGAGATCTGCAGGTGTGTCTAGGGTTAGACAAAAAGGAGTTATTAGTCTGGAAAGAAGCGAGCATGAATAAGGGGGATGGACAGATGGGCACAATTTGATAAGAGCACCATCATCCTATTCCAGTGAAAAGCTGTTAAGGAGGGGTTGTAAGCCAACTTGGGCTGAGGGCCACCCAAGTTTAGCCTGCGAGAAGGACAGATTCTTAACAAAGTTTGTTTTCACCAGCATTTTATTCCAATTGACCAGTGGGGACTAAACAGCTTAGCTAACCATTTAGGAGACAAAGAAAGAGAATTGGAGTGTCTGTGTCTCGCCTTGGTGTAGAAGTCAAGGAGGCATCTGTGAATATAATCTCAGTCACATGGGGAATGATGGTTACTTGCAATAAGCCATTTCAGGACCACAGTGAAATGAAGATCACAGGGTTCAGATGAAGGTCAGTGTTGTCAGAAGACACAAAAAGAAAAGGGGCAGCGTCTGCCCTTTAGGAACTTGAACACTAAGTGGAGAGCCCCCCAAAACTTACACATGTAAAAAATAATAGTCATGATTAAGAACGTGAAGGAACAATGGAAGACAATTAACATTAAGGGATAAGCATTTTCCCATTGAATTCTGCAACACCCTCATGATGCAGGTGCTATTGTCATCCCAGTTAGCAGACAAGGAAAGAGAGCCTTGCCGGTGTGCATGGACAAAGAAAGCAGAAGAGCCAACTTAGGATCCAGATGGTGCTGACAACCCAGGTCACAGTTAATACACGAAAATGCCAAGATTTCAAACAACAAATGAGTGCTGGGAATTTCAGGAGATACGTTGGAGGCCCAGAACTCTCCCTCTCATTTACATATGACTAATTAGAAACCTTGGGCTTTCAGACTGCAATGAGGCAGAATGGCAATTCCTATTGAGTTGGACCCTAATAATCATTAAAAATACATGTATAAGAAACAAGTTTAAATATTTTGCCCATAATTTTTATTACAAAGCCTATGAACTCTTTCCATCTAGCATTTCAGGAAAACAATATATGTGTTCAATACTGTACCCAAGGCTCCCATAAATAAACGTATGAAACAGGAAGCTGGGGGGGATTTGTGGAACGCCGAGCATCTCTCTTCCAAACCTCTCCATTATTCTATTTGCTGAAATTGAAATTCTTGTCCTAGGGTAGAGCTTTTCATCCTGAGAAGGTTAAGACTTAAGTGCTGCTACAAGAAAACTCCAAGGGGTATGTATCTGATATGAGACTGATTTTGAGCAAAGCGGATTATAGTAGAGATGAAGAAGGGAGCCAGTAACGGGGGAAAGGTAATCTTCATCTAGAAGGGGAAGAGGCTGAGAATAGGGAGTAAAGAACACAGAAAGGCTTCAGGGAAAAAAAAAAAAGAAAATCTTGTCTCTTCATAATGATCAAAATATGTCAATACTATTTCAAAATAAAACTCATGTATTCCTTTTCTTCAGTCCTTGTAAAATCCCATTACTTTTAGCTCAAGGTCATCTGCCTGTCAAGCCTAAAGAGATTGCGTGACACCAGTCACTGCTTCGGAGGAAAAGGGTTACTGCAGGGGAAGTCATTTGTGAGCCAGTGGCAGAGGACTTTATGGGAACCAAGTTAGCACCCAGCTGTCCCTTTACTGACATCTAGTAATAGTTCATAGTCAACAGTGGTGGACATGTCCCCCTAGACTGCCCATTCAGTGTCATGCTTATTGGTGCCCTGGGATTTGGGAAAACTCTCTGGTGACTCAGATGGTAAAGAATCCACCTGCAATGCAGGAGACCTGGGTTCGATCCCTGGGTTGGGAAGATCTTCTGGAGAAGCGAATGGAATACACACTCCAGTATTCTTGCCTGGAGAATCCTGTGGACAGCAGAGCCTGCCATGTTACAGTCCATGGGGTCACAAAGAGTCAGACCCGACTGAACCACTTTCAGTGACCAGGCCCAATTTCAAACCACTCTGGCAAGGGAGACCAGCTGGGAACAGAGTCAGCCTGATTTCATGTGGTCCCTGACATTGGTTACCAAGGTCATTTTTGTTTCAGCTGATATTTTTAGGTTCTCCATCAGGGCAAGAACACTGCCCGTATCTCAAGGGCTACCAGAGATTGAAGAGTAACCAAGACAGTGAGGGACAAGGGGCAGTCTCACTGCCTGCCTGGGCCACATAAAGTGCCTTCCTCCAAACTAAATGTTTGACTGATAAATTGGGAAGGGGTAGGGAAGTCTGAGGAGAGGATAACAGGGCATGTACCTGGGACAAAAGTGGACAAAAAATAAAAGATGAAACTCCCCAGCTCCCCAGACACCACCTTTTCCCCAAAGTCCCACAGCCTAAATGTGGCCCAAAAGCAGGAAGAATAAAAAGTGTGCCCCAGAAGCACCTGGTAAAGCAGTTCCTGGTAAAGCAGTTTCTCCCTGTCTCCAACCAAGCCTTGGTGATGTCTTATTGACATGCCCTAGTCCAGGATCTGTTACATTCTTAGATATGAGAACTAACCTGAGAGACCCACTACCCTGAGAAAGGCAGAATGAATTACTGAACCACACCAAAGACAGAG
Source organism: Bison bison bison (assembly GCF_000754665.1). Taxonomy (NCBI): domain Eukaryota; kingdom Metazoa; phylum Chordata; class Mammalia; order Artiodactyla; family Bovidae; genus Bison; species Bison bison. The sequence continues at coordinate 1,337,402 of NW_011495076.1, forward strand.
AAAATCTAAGGGACAGACAACTGAGAGTGTTAGAAACTATACTCTCCCCCTGACCTGAAACATCTTCTTTCAGATTCTTGCTATTGTTGTTCACTTGCCAAGTCATGTCCAACTCTTTTCCACTCCATGGACTGCAGCAAACCAGGCTTTGCTATCCCTCACCATATCCCAGAGTTTGCCCAAGTTCATGTCCACTGAATCAGTGATGCCATCCAACCATCTCATCTTCTGTCACCCTCTTCTTCTTCTGCCTTCAATCTTTTCCAGCATCAGGGTCTTTTCCAATGAGTTGGCTCTTTGCATCAGGAACATATCTCTTTCAGGCTCTAGTTGGATATTTTTTAAGAAAGGTAATACTTAGTTCTAGAAATGTGAAACAAATTATTTATCTGAGAGTCTCCAAAATGGAAGTTAACCATGACTTCTGGTGTTGAAAAAGTATAAAATCGGTGGTCCAAAGATAAAGAAAATTCCCCTCCCTCCTGTGCTCCTCTGAGATGACAGGTGTTCAGTGGCTCAAACTAGATCTTGAGAAAGCAGAGCCCAGAAATGAGATCAGGCTCACTATGGGTTCTATGAGCCCCAGGAACAGCCCGCAGGGCTAAAGACCAAACAAGCCAGACAACCAGCACAGCACCCCCAGAATGAACTCTGTGGGCAGGCACCAAAAATCACAGAAATGCTAGCCAGGTGGCTTGCTGTCCTCCTAGGACAGGGTTTCACATTCCTGGAAGCACATTAGACTCACCTGGGGAGACTTTAAATATCCTAATGCCCAGGTGACACCCTAGAAAATCTAATCAGAAACTTTGGGGAGGCTACCCAAGCATTAAGAGTTTCTAAAGCACTCCCAGTTATTCCAATGTGCAGCTGGGACTGAGAACTCTGCCCTGGGAAGCAGTGAGCATGTAAAATACAGGGGCTCCCAGTTTCTACAGGGAACATAGAGTTTTGAGGCTTACTTCATTGTAATCTGTCAGCACACCATTAACTACGTCTTGTGTTAGGGAGGTGGCATGATGGGGAAGGATGGGCTGTCTCTAGTGATACATTTAGTTGAGACCAGTGCTTTCAAACGGAGAAGGCAATGGCAACCCACTCCAGTATTCTTGCCTGGAAAATCCCATGGACGGTAGAGCCTGGTGGGCTGCTGTCTATGGGGTCGCACAGAGTCCGACACAACTGAAGTGACTTAGGAGCAGCAGCAGTGCTCTCAAAACAGAGTTCCTGTGAGCATACCTGTCGCACTCTGCCATGAGCCAGCCCCCAGAACTACTGGATATTCAACGCAAAGATTCTCTACTGCACCATCACAATATGCTGGGTTTGTGGGTATTGTTATTAATGAATTATTAATAATAAAGTCAAAGTACTGACAGTTCCCAGTGATTTACATTTTTTTGTTAAATTAGAAAAGTTTCAAGATCATCCTTGTAACAGTACCACACTCACATGGAACCACTTGCATTCTGATGGGTTCATTCATTCAGCAAAACTATTTAATGCCTATCATACGTGTGCCAAGCATTGTACTAGACCCTAAAGACACAGCAGTCAATACAATAGCTATGGTACCCTCCCTCGTGGAGCTTATCATCAGAGAACAGAGATATTTAAACAAAATATTCCATTTTAAGAATATATCCTACTTTGTTTACCCATTCTTTCATTGATGGACACCTGGAATCTTTGTGGGTTTTGGCTATTATTACGTGAGTAGTTTCCAATTAGGGTCAATTTCAAACAGAGTTGTTCTATTCATCTTTACTTGTTTTGATTAAGCATTCATTTGTGTCAGGTATTTTCCTAAGTGAGGAAACTATTGGGTCAGAGAATATGTTGAACTTTAGATAACACTGCCAAGAATTTATTGAAAATGTTTGTATCAATTTAAATCACTTCAGTAGTGTATGATGGTTCTTCATCCTGCAAATCCTTACAAACACACGTTCCCATCTTTATCATTTAAGCCTTTCTAACAGGTATCACAACTGGAGAAGGAAATGGCAACCCACTCCAGTGTTCTTGCCTTGAGAATCCCAGGGACGGAGCAGCGTGGTGGGCTGCCGTCTATGGGGTCGCACAGAGTCAGACACAACTGAAGCGACTTAGCAGCAGCAGCAGCAGGTATCACATGGTTTAACTCTAAGTTCTATAATTCATTAATTCTCTTCTTATTTTTGTGAAATCTGTAGGAATGAACGGAGAAGGAAATGGCAACCCACTCCAGTATTCTTGCCTAGAGAATCCCGTGGACAGAGGAGCCTGGTGGGCTGCTGTCCATAGGGTCTCACAGAGTCGGACGCGACTGAGGCGACTTAGCATGCATGCATGCATTGCAGAAGGAAATGGCAACTCACTCCAGTATTCTTGCCTGGAGAATCTCAGGGACAGAGGAGCCTGGTGGGCTGCTGTCTATGGGGTCGCACAGAGTGGGACACGACTGAAGCGACTTAGCAGCAGCAGCAGTAGGAATGAATTCAAGTGAAGAGCCAGAGGCCTTGTCTAATACTGGGGTTGCTCCAAAGAAAACAGAAACAATAAGAGATATATTGAGGGAGAAACTGATTTACTCTAGGGAATTGGCTCCTGTGATCATAAAGGCCTTGTAGTCCTACGACCGGTAGTCAGCTAGCCAGGGGAGCTAATGCGTGTTTTCAGTCTAAAAGCTTGCAGCCTTGAGACCCATGAAGAGCTAAGGCTTCTGTTCAAATCTAAAGCCTTGAAAGAAACCAATGCCCCAGCTCAAAGCAGTCTGGCGGGAGGAGTTCCCTCTTGTTCCAGACAGGATCGGCATTGTTGTTCTATTCAGATTTTCAATAGATTGAATGAAAGCCACCGACATCAGGTAGGGCATCTGCTTTACTCAGTCTAATGAGTCAAAAGTTAATGTTATCCCAAAACATCCTCACAGACACACTGAGAATGTTTCACCAAATATCTGGGCACCAACCTCCCCAGTTGACATATAAAATTAACCATCACACCATGCTAGTTTGCCATCTTATCTGCAACCATTCCTTTCAAATGTTGTGCAGTATTCTATTGTAAAATACGTACACGTGTATGTATATGTATATTATATATATGTACACACATATATTGTCATGGTGGTGGTGGTTTAGTCACCATGTTTTTTCCAACTCTTGCAACCCCATGGACTGCAGTCTGCCAGGCTCCTCTGTCCATGGAATTTCTCAATAAGAATACTGGAGTAGGTTGCCATTTCCTTCTCCAGGGAATCTTCCCAACCCAGGGGTTGAACCTGTGTGTCAAACCTATATCTCCTGCATTGCAGGTGGATTCTTTACTGCTGAGCCATCAGGGAAGCTCATATGTAGTCATACTTCATATAAATTTAAAAATATTTTGTTTAGCTTTGTGTTTGTATATTTCATCTATAATTTTACATTTGCTATAGATTACTCATTCTTATTGATATAAAGTATTTCATTATATGATTACATAGAAATTTATTTATCCAGTCTACTGTTGATAGGCATGTGGGTAATTTCTGATTTGGAGCTCCTCATTGATTTTGTCACTGTAAATATTTAGGTTACTTCTAATTTGTTTCTAAGGAGTATTGCATAGGCGTCTCTTGCATGTTTCCTTGTACACAGACATAAATATTCTCTTGGGTAGCCATAGGTCAAAAACTAATCCAGCTGGACCATGAGTGGAGAGAAAACAGCACAAACAGAAGTTTTCTCTCCACCTGTTCATGGCATCTACCATTTTCTCTCTCTTTATCCTCACCACATTACGACTTAACTGGCTTCTGTTCTTTCCTAGAAGTTTCTCACGGATATTGCTGTATAAATTCTCATTGAAGTAAAACAGACCTATGAAAAGATGCATGCCTTTTATGTGTGGAGTGCACTGGATTTCCCTAAATTAAATACATGCAAGTAACCCAGATAAAGAGATGGAAAATTATAGACTGCTGAATCTTGGCTTTACTGGATACTGCCAAATAGCTCTTCAAGGTGAGCATATCTGCTAATTCTCACACCGCTTCTTCTCATAGTTGTCAATACTTGGGGTAGCCAAACCCTAGTTTTGCTATGCCAACAAATAAAAATTCTGCCTTGTTTTAAGTTGCTTTTGTTTTACCAGTGGTTGAGCACTTTGTTCATGTTTATGTGCCAGTTAGAACACTCTTCGATCATTTTACTATTTGGTTGTCATCTTGTTTTGACCTTTTCCCTAAGAGTCTACAGCTCACCCTGGGGCTTCCTTCGTGGCTCAGCTGGTATTTTCTGACAGCTTCCTCCTATTTGTTGTCCCTTCAGCATAGACAATATCTTCTCATCTCTAGCATACTGCACTCCTCTTAGGCTGGATGGATTACGCTACAACTTTCCCAGGAAATATCATGGGGGCTATAGTCTTTTAAGACATTGCTTGCAAGTTTGGCTCACTGAGCATCTTCAGTGTAAGTTATCAGGTATCACGCTTTGTTGCAATACAACAGCTTAGTACTGTTGTTTTATACCTGGCCTGCTCTCCTTACTCCTTTAGCTTCATATCTCAACAGGCTCCTGAGATTTGATGCAAATTATAGTATGTTACAGTAAAAGCACCACTGTCTAGGAATTTCTGAAGAACTGAGTTATTATCTCATTTCCATCACCAGCTGTGGGATCTTGGGCAAGTCGTTTCACCACCAAGCAGCAGCCTCTTCTAGTGTCAAATGAGAATATAAAGATACGTTCCCTGCCTACCTCTCAGAGTTGTTTTGGACATCAAATAAAAGAACATCAAGGAGATAAGAGTATCTACCAAACACCAGTCCCAGTCACATCATGAGAGGTGGTGGTTGACTGACAGGCACAGACCCCAGGCTTTTCTGAAGCACTGCCCTCTGAAAACCTAGAGTAGAATCAGGGGTGTGAGACTCAAACGTGCTCTTTGCTCACACTTACTGAAATAACGTGCAGGCTACTAAGTAAATGCTTGAGTGAGGATCATAAGTCAGAAGGTACCCTCAGTTGAAAAAAATGCATCATTATGATTTGATTTCAGAAAGGCAAACATGACCTGAATTAATCAAGTGGCTGTGGAATCCAAATTCCTGTCTTGTTGAAGCTGGAGCAGATGTGGGAGGCAGGGGGGTCTGTTCCAGAAGTGAGGAGAAGTGCAGCTGAGCACGAAGGACTGCCTGGGGAGCCATGTGGATTGCTGTGAGGGGCTCCTGCCAGCTTTTCAGGGCAAGCCCCCTCCTCACCTCTGGGCAGGTACATGGGGTGTTGAGGCTGCGCCGGCTACTGGATCATAACTGCCGAGGAGTAAGCAGCACGTGGCTTGAGCAGGCAGGCAGAGCTCTTTAGTGAGGTGGGTTCCGGGAGGGCTCTGAGCCTGTGCTCAGCTGAGCTCCAGAAGAAGCTCAGGGAGGCAGAGGAGGGCAGAGCTGCAGCTGCTGCCTGGCTCTCAAGAAGAGGGCGGGACTCTCTCCATCAGCTGCAGGCTCAAGGACGGCGGGACTCCACTCCACCTGAGCCATGCCAGCCAACCTCACAGAGGGCAGCGCCAAGTCCAATGGGACTGGGCAGGCACTGAATTCTCCTGTCCTTTGTACTGAAACAGTGACTTTCACTGCAGAGGTGGAAGGAGAGGAATGGGGCTCCTTCTACTACTCCTTCAAGGTAAGTTTCCTGCCTTCCACTCTGAACACTGATTTTAAATAATAAGACAAAGTAGAATTTTAAGTTCAAAGATCACAGCCAATATCATTCAGAGTGTAGCTTATTTTATTTACTAAAAAGAGTTTAAAAAAAAAACCGATGAGCTATAAAAGTAAGTTTTTCATATTGTGCTAGGATCTATTTCATCATTTCTTAAGAATATTTGTTTTGTTTTTTTTTTCCCTGCTGCTGCTACAAATGTAAGAGTCATGAGTAACATTTGTAAGTGGATGACTTTTTAATTTTCCCCTTTCCTTAGGTGAAAGTGCTTTTAGTTAATCCTATAGTAGTGCTTGAAATGTCTGTTCCTCGTAAGGGTTATTGTTGTGAGTTTTTTGTTAGGAGCATCAGAGGTTTGTAAAGCCCGCATCGCCCAGGACGCTACCTGTTGCAATGAGGGACATAACGCTGAGTAAGGAAAGAAGGACCACACTTTCTGTGTTGATCCTTTGCAGTGAACATCGGAGGGAAATAAGGTCCTTAACTGTAGTCGGTGATGTTACGGTTCACAAGTTCCCTCGTAAAAGAAATGAGGAAATCAGAGTTTAGTAAGTTTCACTTTCAAAGTATCCAAGGGCCATATTGAGGAAGAGGCCATTGTTAGGCTGATACTGTTTCCTCTTCCACAAGATTGTGGTCAGGAATAAACCGGGCTTCCAGAAAATAGTTTCCTGCTTCTTGCATGGGAATGCAGGGATGTCAAGTTATTTCACAGAATGCCTGATGGTGCATTCAGCTGTTACACTAATTCCCAGGACTCAAACTGGTTTTTCATACTTCAAGAAAAATTCTAGCAGTTTTTTTTTTTTGTTAATCCTCTGGGTGTTCTTGAAATGATTTGGTTTTTACTGACGAGGTAGAATTTGCTATAATATCTACCTTGGAGCTTTGCTTCTTTTTCAACACTCAGAATAAAACTTTCAGCCAGGAGCTGCGCTGGAAGCCAGCCTCACTGGTGCTTGAGAGCCCTAGAGAAAATGTAGCAAAGCAGAGTGGAACAAGTCACTTAGGTGGATTGCATGGGACCCATCCCTAGGCACCACTTCCTAATGCATTCATGCACACACACAGCCCAGCTGCCCAGGTCTACAACAGAAAATAGAAACTGAAATTGGAGTGGGGTGCCATTTACCATTGCCTGAATAATCCCCTCTGAAATCAGCCTTCAGATCCAGAGATTCTGTCTTGGAGAGGCAGGCTTTCTGCACCCAGGAAGCCTACTGCTCCTCTCAGAGATGCTGCCTCTGCAGCCTTTTTGATATTTATAGAACATGACAGCAAACAGAATGAAGAGAGACTGGCCACTGCAGAAAGGATAATAATCAGCAATAAGACAGTTGTTCTGAGAGTCAGGCAATAATCAGCTGAAATCTCATTTGCCAATTTTTTTTTTTTTTAATACAGCTCCGAAGGGGAAGTTTTGAGTGTTTGGACAAACAAACCCCTACTCACTCTCTTCTAGTGTTTGAACTCTGTCCTAGCAACATCATCTCTAGGCACTATGGAAAATCACATCATTTTCATCTCATTTCTATTAATAAGTTTGCCCTCCAGCAGTTGAACCACTAGACAAGGAGAGAAACAGAAAGAAAGAAAATATGTCTGATCAGGAACTTAGAATGTTCTGTTTCATTTTTTTAAAAATATAATCATTCATTAAAGCAGTGATTTTTAGTTACACAACAATCAGTAGTAGTGTTGGTGAGAACTAGCTTAAGTGTCTTAAGCTAGTGTGTAACTTTTTCCACCATCCCCTTTGAGCACAAGCAGTTTTGATGCAAACTCTTATTTCTTGTGATCCTTTTATCCCACACGTGTCTCAAGAAGAAAGTCAGAACTGTGTTTGTAAATTTCCTCCCAACCATGTCCTTTTAATCTCCATCACCTTTTCCAAAAGCAGTAGAAATGTCATCAAAAATGAAGTGGTAACAGCAGTAAAAGTAGAAGAAATAATAGCAATAGCAAAAGCCATACATTGCATTGGCTGTGAGCTTTCTTGGTGACATGAATCTTTCTGAAAGACTTTTGTGAAGTGTCTCATTTGATATGGTGTACCTTTCATTTCGAATGCCTTTCATCTTCATCTGAGTTTATCTAAGTTCAACCTAGTCTTTAAGGCTCCTCTTGGGTTGCTTCCTCCCTGAAGCCCCCCCAAACCCATCCCTCCTCCGAGTTCCGGTAGTGTCTGGAGTATACCTCCTCTCTTTGCCACTTAATCTAACTCTGTGCTCAACTATGTCAATAATGTGTCAGGTCAATGTGCAACAGTCATTAAGCTCCTCAAGTGAAAGTAATGACTAATGTTTGTTTCATGTTTTCTCTAAAACCCTGCACCGTGCGTGTCCTACTCAATAAACATTTACTGCATAAATGAACTGTGGTTCTGTGTTCTGTTTCTGTCTGCCACCTACATGTTGTCAGACTGGGCATCAGAAAGTTTGCTTTCTCAGTGACAGAGGTGAGGGTCTTATTCACTGCTACTCCACAGGTCAGCCCCTGCCCTGCCAGGTCTTTATCAAATGTATTCACTGAGGTCCTCCTCTCTAGGCACATTTAGTTCATCCTTATTCCATTTCTAAGCCAATGTGATGAAGGTAAGTAATAGTTTCCTGTGGGTGGAATATAAAAGTAAGTGTATCATCATATACTGTAGCTCATACTGGTTTAGCCCTAGCGAACCCACACCCACTCATTGCTGTCTGCCCTAGTCTTAGCTGCTTTACTCAGTCTACATGCCTGGGCTTCTAACCTACTTCCTTATGTAGCCCTCATGTTCTTCTCCGAACCCAAAGCTCTCTTGGCAGAAGATAAGATATCCATGTCTAAATCTTACCAGCCCTTTCTTCACAAGCTTGGAGGCTTTTCTTTCTTCCCATCTCTATCTCCAAATTCTTGCCCCTGCCCCCCACTGTTCTAACCCACTCTGCCATCCTCTGTATATTCTTGGATACCAGTAGGAAGGGCAGAAATGAGTTCACCACTTTCTTCTTCCATCGTGGGTTTCACATGACTAAAGCTCTGTGGTCCTGGGTTCAAGGTTCTCAGCTCAGGCCCTGGTTTCTTTCACAGTTTTCAATGTCTCATATGTTCAAGGTTCCATCTAGTTCACCTGATCCCTTTCTAGTCCTCAGCATCAAGCACTTCCATGGGCTTCAAGAATCTACCATACATCTTTAAGGAGGATGGGACCTGGCTCATAAGAAAGTGAATGGAGGACCTGAAAATAAGACTGTTCAGTGGAAGACAAAGATGAAACTCTTCTTAATAGCCTTAATTTTGCTGGTAAATTCACTTGCAAAATTTCCTGAATCCCTGATTCCTAAAAATTAATTCAAAGTACTGGGAGGGAAACCTACTTGAATTAGTAAATTGCTGAAATTATAAAATAATGCAAAAGAACTCAGTTTTATTACTCTCAGGTGAGGGGAGAAACATGAACCAAGATTGCAAAACTATTACTTGACAATGATCTTTTTTTTAATCTCCTTTAGCGGGTCATTACAAATGACATGCAATTAGTCTAACTATTGTTTATATGTAAATGGTCGCTTCTAAGTGCTTGAGGGTGATTGGACACAGTTTGTTCCCTTTGTTTTGCTCCCTCTGCCTGCTGTCTCTTAATTTTCTTAACACATTCCTCCTCCATTAATATAACAAAAGCAAATTCCAGTTCAACCCAAGTTTCAATTATCTCACACTAGGCTTAAAGAAACGTTTAATGATATAAAGAATCTGAAGTGTACCGTTCTTATTTTTACTATATTTAGACTGACAATTCCTTTGTAAGAACACACTGTACCTACTGTGAACCAGCACTTTCACTTCCAGTGGCTGTCACTTCAGCTCTCTCTGTGCCCACTTACCTGCTTCTCTGCACACTCCTTTAGTCCCACTTCGGCCCTACAAGACTTGACTGTCTCCTTTCCTGCCTTGGGGCTCAGAACAATGTCAGGGATGCCCTTCCTGGAGTCCAGGAGCCCTTGGTTCCTGTCCTTTCAAGGTGCTTCCTGAAACTTATAACAATGGTTCTTGCATTTTATCAGCATCTTTTTGTCCTCTTCTAATCAGTTTCACTCAGTCTGTTCATATTGAGTTTCTAGAGCTGAATACTGTGACTGTTCATAGGGAATTACCACTAGTTTTGCCCAGTTAAATAATTGTTAAAGGTCTGGTGTCACTGCCTGTTCCTGTTGGGCACACCTAGCATGCTACTCTCCAATCCCCTGCCCTGGACCAGCGCTATACCACATCCAACTTCACCCTACGCCCCTGAGAAAGGCACACATTTCATTGGTTGGCTTTATTTACAAGACTGTCGTGCAGTTCCCAAGCTGTGTCCTCTCGTGTGTGAAAAGGGAAAACTCTCTCAACCAACTTTCTCTTTGTATCACTGATCTCTTTGTATCACATCATCTGATGGCAGGTAACAATCATAGTTGATTCAGAGTAAATGCAGAATTGCAGTTTTTCAGCCTGTGAAGGGGTTTCCCACTTTCTGACTCAGGAAAGGCATCTAAGCTCCAGGAATGATGCTTCTAGAGTGTGTGTGTCCAGATACGTGTGGCTGGAGTGAGGGAGCAAGTCTGACCTGGGGAGGAACCTGGGCCATTTGGCACTGGCTGGGATGAAGAGTCCTGTCTGGCTTTCAGAAGAGATGGTGCTTGTTGCAGATCCTTGTCAGATCTACATCAGGCTCGGGTCAGGCTGTGCTGTCTTCTGCGGGAGCATCCGTTTGTCCCATTTCCCTTCAGGTGCACAGGTGTTCACACCTCCCTCCTCCCCTCTCTCAACCCTCTGAATTTCTGCGTCCTTCCTGGGAAAGAAAAGGTTGACTGCTTGCCTCCCAGCTCTGGTCTGGTCCTCTGTCTCCCCACGAGGCCATTAACTATCCAACTGCCACCTCACTAGAGCTGGGTGAATCCCAGGGGCCTGCCATCCCCTGGTGTCTGTACAGTAAGTGGAGCTCGCCACTCTCTAATCCTGTGTTCCCAACCTTGTTCTCTTCTTCTCTTTTCCTGTGGTAGCCTTGGCGCGGGGGCAGGGGGCGGGGCTGTACAAATCCTCTCATCAGTGTCTGATCTCCTCACACTCTGCACCACCACTGTACCATCTGACACTCCTGTCTCCCACTGCCTGCTTTCTCTGTGGTGGGGAGCCTGACTAGACTGTTTGCCGCCAAATGAATTATTCCAGACTCTTTTGAGCTGAAGGCTCAAAAGACACATCCTCTTGCAAAGGAAAAAGACATGTCTATTGAAGCTGTTTATGATATCCTTCAAGAGGTATTTTGAGAGCCAGGAGCTGACTTATTTCTCTTTGTCTGCGTTGCTGGAGTAAAGACTGTACCCAGAGGGCAAACAGTGTAGAGCTCTCTGGCTGCCAAAGCTCCGAGAGGTTTTCTCAAGAAGGTGGAAAAGAGCATATCCATTAGTGCTTCAAAAAGAAAAAATATAATAATAATATATATATATTACCCTGTCATCCTTGAAGTAATTTCCTGTTGATAGTGGGTAAGAACATTTTGAGCTATGCACTGAAGTGGACGAGAAATGTAATTTTATTTTCTGTAACTGAACTTGGCTTCTCCTGGACCTCTCAGCTCAGCTGATGGAAGAAGTAGCCTAGTCATTCCCAGGTATACTCAGGCTCTTGAATCTTTCCCGTCACTGTAGTGAGGCACAGGCTGTAAAATATGACTGCTGACGTCAGCTCCCAGTTCTTCCACCATCTGGCTGAGAACTTGAGGAAGTTCACTCCTACCTATCCATTGGTTTATTCGTCTGACAAATGGTGCTAATAACTGAATGTTCTTCAGAGGATTGTTGTGACAAGTTAAGTGATTAAATGTTGGTGGGGCCATTAAGGACAGTGATGGCCTTAAGTACAGTGTTTGAGGACTGTTAGCCCCAGGGGTGGGTTGTTATACTCCTTTCTGAAGCTCCGGAGAGATGAGGCACCACTGTTACCTACACAGAAGAATCTTCTGAAGATACTAAGAGAGATCCGTGTACTGGAAGATCTCCAAGACCACTTCAGTATGCTTTAGGCCCCCAAACAGTGGTGCTGAATTGTTTCATTTCTCTCAATTAGACCATGGAAAATGTAGGATAAGATATCTAGAGATGATTCCACTTCCTTCTTTATCATCCAGATGCCACATCTAATTTTTACCTATGCAAGCTTAATGGCTTACTACAGGAGGGCTTTTTACAGAGATGGGAAGTTATACCCCATCCAGAAGGGGTGAGTTTCTACCATGGTAGAAAGATTTTCTGGGCGACAAGATGGCAAAACCACCAAGGTCATGATGAAGTCATTAAGGGATAACCAGGGTTCTTATCTTTTTCCTTAGGCAATATTGACATCTGCCTAAAAATGGTGGGTCTCTTATACTTGGCAGCACCTTACAGTTAACAACTTGACATCATATGATTTCATCAGACTCACCATCAGCTCTAGGAGGATTTAAAAATAGCATTCCTTTTTTTAACCTGATGTGAACACAAGGCCTGATAGAAGTTAAGGGTGTGAACTTTCTAAAAAATAAATGAAAGAAAGCAAGAAACAAACAAAGAAAGGAAGAAAAAAAGGAAAAATAAACATGGTTCTACTGTCGATTTTAGTTGGATAGGATAGGTCTCTGTAATAGCAAAAAATTAAACCCCAGGGTTTCCCTAGAGGACTGGTGATTGGGAATCTGCACTTCCATTTTGGTAGAGGGCAGTGGGGTGTGGGGAGAGGGTTAGATTCCTGGTCAAAGAAGTAAAATCCCACAAGCCTCACACAGCTTGGCAATAATAATAATAATAACAAAGTCCCATTAATTTAAAAAACAAAACCGAAAAAGTCTACACCCCGAATCTCGGTGATTTAACACATTAAAAGTTTATTTTTCTCTCCCATCCCAGGTGCAAGCAGGTCAACTTGTATCTCTGCCTTCTAAAATAAACAGTTTCCAAGGGAGATGGCAAAACTTACCCTATCTGCTTTGGCCTGAAATGATGCATGACTGACTCCAGTTCCGCTGGCAATAATTAGTTAGTTGTTGGGCATGGGAAATGTAGTTTAACTGAACGCCCCCAGTGCGGGGAACATAGCACCAAGCATGGTTTGACCTTCACCTTCTGCACGATAAAACCCAAACTCTCCAAACTAGCCTTCTGGCTTTTCACAATCTGACTGCCCCTCCTCCCCCATTTCTCTCCTCTCCTGCACCATGGCTCACTGGATACTGTATTCCAGGAAACTATTATCTTTTGGCAGACGTGCCTTTCTCATAGCTTTTTCTTCTGATATCACATCTCGGCTCAGTTGCCCCGTCGTCTGTGAAGAATTCAGATTTCTTTAGGAGATCAGCACTGCCACTATTCTTATGTTTCCAAAGCACTTCAAGTCTTTGTGTGACAAGATTCTTCTCTTGACATGCATGTCCACCTACACACACACACACACACACACACACATGTGTGCGCATAAACATAGACTGACACACATACAGAAACATACACACATACCTGATGTCAGTCATTTTAAGGCAGCTCGAGATCCCACTACCCCTGGGGCAGTGCCTGACAACATGGTAGACAAATCATCAAAACATGTTTTATTGAATGAAAGAGCATATTGAGAAACAATCTGTGTAACAAGTTTATTCCTAAGGTCTCAGCAAATTCACATGAAAACATTAAAGTAGATGGAGTCTTAATCCTTATTCTCCAAGCCATTGGGTTGAACTTAAAGGCACCATGATTTGGGGGAACTCCTGACACAGACGGAGAAGCGTAGTAGGCTACCGTCCATGGGGTCACAAAGAGTTGGACACGACTGAATGACTTCACTTTTTTTCACTGACACGATAGCAAGCCCTATTGGTGGGGTGTGTGTGTATGTGTGTGTGTGTGTGTTTTAGTCTCTTGGTCACGTCCAACTCTTTGTGACCCCAAGGATTGTAGCCCGCCAGGCTCTTCTGACCCTGGGATTCTCCAGGCAAGAACACTGGAGAGGGTTGCCAGTTCCTTCTCCAGGGAATCTTTCCAATCCAGGGATCAAACCCACGTCTCCCGCATTGCAGGCAGATTCTTTACCATGTGAGTCACTAGGGAAGTCCAGATCATTAGACCTAAAGCAAACAACATCCAGGTTCTGTCTGCTCCCCTTCCCTTGCTGCCAGCTCAGCTTCCATATCTGAGGCTGGAAAGCCATCCACTTCTGAGCCCTAAAACACCTGCTGGGTATTGAGAGAGTGTGTTAGTGTTCACATCCCTGCTCTCTGTTTATGTGTTCTGATGCCTGATTATAGAAGCTCAGTCACAGAGATCTTCTGCAAAGTGCAGAGGGCAGAGAGTATCACCTGTGGACAACAGGAAGAATCTGCTCCAGTGGAGTGAATGGATCAGCCTTGTCTACTAGAATGTCAATCAGGTGGTCACACATGTTTCCTGTCTGCTGCCTGTGGACACTTCAGCAGAAAAGGTATTTATCCTGTGAACACTGAGACAACAGCTGCTTTCACTGTGTAGGGCCCTATACTAGGGACTAGGGAGTCAAAGAGGATTTATCATTGTCCTAAGGGGCTGGGAAACTAATATTTTCATTCAACAAATATTACTAAGATTATTTAACCTTTAAAATTTTTAACACCTATAGATAAACATAAATAGTTTTTCTCAATTTAATTTAAATTTGAAAATAAATTAAATATCATACCTAAAAATAAGTCATGCATGCATACTAAATTGCTTCAATTGTGTCCAACTCTTTGTGACCCTATGGACTGTAGCCCACCAGGCTCCTTTGTCCATGGTGGTTCTCCAGGCAAGAATACTGGAGTGGGTTTTCATGCCCTCTTCCAAGGGATCTTCCTGACTCAGGGATCAAACCCATGTACCTTATGTTTCCTGTGTTGGCAGATGAGTTCTTTATCACTAGGGCCACCTGGGAAACCCCCAAATCAAAATATAATTCAGAATATAATCTTTTAAAGTATATTCTTTTCCTTCCCATGTCATGTACTCCTTTATGAAGTTGAGAATCACAGATGGGCTTGACTGAGTATTACTTTAGGTACTGGGGTTCCAAAGATGCACAAAACAGGTACCATATTGTCAGACAATTCTGTCTAACAGGGGAAAGGTATACTCAGCCAATAGCTATGATGCAAGGGAAGAGAAGGCAGTCACTTAGAAGAAAAGACAGTGGGGGGATGACAGAAGGAGGTATAAACAAATTAAAAAGAAGGATTTCTGCATAGAAAATCAAGTTGATCTTCATTGAAGATAGGTAAATGGAAGCTCAGTTTAGATAAAAGAGTTAAAGAGAGGAAAAAGACCCAGGTGGACCTTCAGACTAAACAATATGGATTTTTTTTTGTCCTTATAGGCCATAAGAAATCTTTAGAGTTTTATTAGCAAAAATGCTAACAGTGAAAACTGTGATGAGAGAGATTAATCAGGCTGCAGAGTACTGGGTGGGAATGTAGGGAGGGAACATTGAGGAAAGAGAGTCAGTTATGATGACCCCATGAGAGGTGTCAGTGCTCAGTAAGATAAGGATTGCCTGAGAGTGGACAGGAAGAAGCAGGGGGACTTTCTGTCAGATCATATGCAGGGCTCGGGGAATCAGAGAAGATTGGCAGAGGCAAGGAATGACGATGACATAGGGGCTCAAATTGATAAGCTGATTCTAAAATGTATGTGGGAAGGCAAAGGAAATTGACTAGCCACAATAACTCTCAAAAACAATAAAGTTAGGGAACTCACACTGGCTGGTTATGACCTTCTCTAAAGCAGTAGTGTGGTACTGAGAAAAGCATACACATTCAGAAATGGAACAGGATAAACAGTCCAGAAATACACCCAGTCATATCTGGTCAATTAACTTTTGACAAAGAGATAAAGGCAACTCAATAGAGAAAATCAAAATTATTGCTGGAACAAATAGATAATTACGTGTAAAAAAGGAACTCCTGCCCAAACCTCACACCCCATAAAAATTAACATCAAATGGATCATATATCTAAGTGTAAAACCTAAAATAAAAGAAAAAGAAAACATAGAAGGCAAACTTCGTGACCTTCGATTAGGCAATGATTTCTTACATACGACACTAGTGGCACAGTCCATAAAGGAAATATTTGATAAATTGGACTTCATTAGGAACTTCTATAATTTAAAAGATGCTATGAAGAGAATAAAACCACATACTAGGAGAAAATATCTATAAATCACAAATAATTTTCATCCAGAAGATACAGATAATTCTTAAAGCTCAATACAAAGAAAAAGACCCCAACTTAAAACCATAGCAAAGTTTCAAACAGACGTATCACCAAATGGTGACTAAACACATGAAAAAATTCTTAACCTCATTTGTTTCTGGTGAAATGCAAATTAAAACCTCAATGAAATACCATCACACACTCATTAGAATGACTAAAATAAAAATATACTGAAGATATCAAGAACTGGCAAAGATAGGAAGCAACCAACTAGAACCATCATACATTACTGACAGCAAAGAAAATGGTAAAGACAGTTGGGAAAACTTTTTGCCATTTTCTTATAAAGTTAAACATACATTTATTACTCAAGTCCAAAATCCTACTCCTGAGTATTTGTCCAAGACAAATAATGTAAAACCTCTATGTCAATACTTACAGTGGCTTTATCTTAAATTGCTAAAAATTGGAAGCAACTCAAATGTCCAGTGGCTAGAAAATGGATAGTTCAGTTCAGTCACTCAGTCGTGTCCGACTCTTTGCGACCCCATGAATCGCAGCACGCCAGGCCTCTCTGTCCATCATCAACTCCCAGAGTTCACTCAGACCCATGTCCATCGAGTCAGTGATGCCATCCAGCCAGCCATCTCATCCTCTGTCGTCCCCTTCTCCTCCTGCCCCCATCCCTCCCAGCATCAGAGTCTTTTCCAATGAGTCAACTCTTCGCATGGGGTGGCCAAAGTATTGGAGTTTCAGCTTTAGCATCATTCCTTCCAAAGAAATTCCAGGGCTGATCTCTTTCAGAATGGACTGGTTGGATCTCCCTGCAGTCCAAGGGACTCTCAAGAGTCTTCTCCAACACCACAGTTCAAAACCATCAATTCTTTGGCACTCAGCTTTCTTCACAGTCCAACTCTCACATCCATACACGACCACTGGAAAAACCATAGCCTTGACTAGATGGACCTTTGTTGGCAAAGTAATGTCTCTGCTTTTGAATACGCTATCTAGGTTGGTCATAACTTTCTTTCCAAGGATTAAGTGTCTTTTAATTTCATGGCTGCAGTCACCATCTGCAGTGATTTTGGAGCCCCCAAAAATAAAGTCTGACACTGTTTCCACTGTTTCCCCATCTATTTGCCATGAAGTGATGGGACCAGATGCCATGATCTTCGTTTTCTGAATGTTGAGCTTTAAGCCAACTTTTTCACTCTCTTCTTTCACTCTTATCAAGAGGCTTTTTAGTTCCTCTTCACTTTCTGCCATAAGGGTGGTGTCACCTGCATATCTGAGGTTGTTGATATTTCTCCCGGAAATCTTGATTCCAGCTTGTGCTTCTTCCAGCCCAGCGTTTCTCATGATGTACTCTGCATATAAATAAAATAAGCAGGGTGACAATATACAGCCTTGACGTACTCCTTTTCTTATTTGAGACCAGTCTGTTGTCTGTGCAATGGAGTATTACTTGGCAATAAAAAGGAATAAACTTATAGATATACAGAACAAAATGGATGAATTTCAAATGCATTATGCTAAGTGAAAGGAGCCAGATTCAAAATGCTGTAATGATTTCATTTACATGATGTTGAGAAACCAAAACTCTAAGGACAGAAAGCAAATCAGTGGTTGCTGTGAAGAGGCTGACTACAAAATGGCACTGGAGACCCCCTTTAGATGACAGAAATATCTATATCTTGATTGCAACAATGGTTAAGTTTGTCAAAACTACGAAACTAACATTCAAAGGATGACTTTTCCTCTGTATTAAGTACTACTTAATAAAAAATTATTCTATAGAGGGTTTCTCCAATGTCAATAGCCATGCCACCTCAAAAAGACACTCAGAGAGTCTCAAAGAGTGAATGAACCCTATCACAGACTTAGCACTTTCCTTGGCATAAATATAGGCCAATAATCCAGGATATGGCTCTATGAATGTTTTCCAAGGGTCCTCCTTATTTCTGCTTTACAAGTAGACATTAACCATTAGCCATTTAGTATGAGTCTTTACTATGCAAGCTTCCCTGGTAGCTTAGTGGTTTAAAAGATCATCTGCCAATGCAGGAGATGCAGATTTGATCCCTGGTCCAGGAAGATCCCCTGGAGAAGGAAACAGCAACCCACTCCAGTATTCTTGCCTAGGAAATCCCATGGAAGAGAGAAGCCTAGCAGGCTAAGTCCACTGGATCGCAAAGAGTCAGACATGACTTAGTGACCAAAAAACAACAACTTTACTGTATAATATTTACTACTAGGGAGAAATATTGATGATGCTACAAAATTTTGGACCAATCAACAGCAGAGGTGAAAGGAGGAGGTCCTAAATAGGCTCCTGAAGATAGCAATGTTACTTGGTTGACCCCAAAGTTATTCTCAACCCTCTTCTCATTTTCCCAGCCACATACTCACTAGCCTAGTCTCCCTTGCAGTAAACAGTAGCACAGTTTGAGAAACTTAATTGGAAGTCTATGAGATTTCTGATAAAGATTCCACTTTTCTTTGATAGAAGGAGAAAGACAGGGCTTGAATTTTCCTTCCTCCCTTGAATTCAGACACAATGCATGGCGCTTCAGCAGCCACTTTGCAACCACAAAAGAAAAGCTAAGGCAATTTCAAAGAGTTCAGGACAGCAGCTATGTATCTTCAGATTTCTTATTGTATGAAAAAAATATTTGTTTAAGCCACTGTAATGTAGGCTTTCTTTTATTTTTGAGTCGTAGACTTGACCAAGTGATACAAATTCCAAGTACAAAACTATATATCCAGGTTGCTGAAGCCAAGCCCTTGGAAGTGGACCACAGAGAATCAAATAGACATTTCATTTATTCTACATTTGGGCGGGGCAGGGGCTGGCTGTGCTCACGTTTTTCATCCTACTATTATCTATTGTCTAGATTACTGTTATCTAGATTACAAAAGGATTGAATAGAGTTTTATAAACATTGAATCAAACAGAACTGTATGTTTCCCGGTAACCAAGAAAGAGATAGTTTCTCCTCCTTCCCAAAGAAAAGAACCCTAAATTTTTCCAAATGATTCTTCACATTTCAGATAATGACAGTGCTATTCACTTAGGTAATTTTATGGGGAAAAAAGAAATCTGAAGGCACTTTTAAAAACATTAGTTCAAAAAACTACCTAAAACATTAGCTCATTTTTTTCATGACAGCTCAATAAGAGGATTTTTATTCTCTTCCCTGATGCACAAGGAATCATCCTTTCCTTACAGTTTAAACAAGCAAGGAAAGTGCGAGAAATGGGCTTTGGGCCTCAAATCAGTTCTATATTGTGCTACCCTGAGCACATCACACGGCTTCTCTGGATCCAGGCAGCTCAGATGTGAGAGCAAAACAATAACGATGTCCCTTCAGGATGGTGAAGAAGGGAAGGAGCCAAGTCTTAGGTGAGAAGTGACGTTTTGGGTGGGAGCGGGAGGAGGGTAATCATGGAATTCTACTCAATAATCTCCTGGGAGGGTCCTACCAACCCAGAGGGTTTCAGGGGTGAGGGTGGGCTAATGCCGTTCTCCTTAAAGACCAGCCTCACAGACCCTTTATCTCAGATTTATCCTCCCAAACTCCCCACCCACTGAGATTCTCCATCCTCCCACACTCTCCCCCCACCCAAACTATTCTCCCTTCTTAAAGATAAATAAAATAAAAACTCCCCGGGACATCTCTCCTTTTTAGTTCCATTGATAGTTCTTCTACGGAAAGAAATAGGTGGCTGTAGAGAAATAACAAGCAAGCATAACTTTGACATGATTCACAAGAACCCAGACTAAGCTTTCGCATTCTCTCACACACCATATTTCTCCCTCCCCAGCCTCCTCTGCCTGCCCTCATCCTCACCACGGCATTCAGTGTGGACTTGGCATGCATGCAGTGTGTGCTAAGTGGCTTTAGTCATGTCAGACTCTGCAGTGCTACGGGCTGTAGCCCACCAGGCTCCTCTGTCCATGGAATACTCCAGGCAAGAATACCAGAGATGGTTGCCATTCCCTTCTGCAGGGGATCTTCCCGACCCAGGGATCAAACCTGTGTCTCTTACGTTTCCATGTTGGCAGGCAGGTTCTTTATCACTACATGGAATTTGCATGCTCTGCTTTTAAAAAAATTCTTTTTCTCCGCCTTTTGCTTAGTCCGCCTGTTGTCCCCCAAATTTTTTTCCCTCAATAAATCGATTCCAAGTATTTGCATGAAAGCCATTCTGAGTAAACAAATTCCTTCCCTCGGGTGTCTCTCCCACAGCCTTTGATCTTCCAAGGTTATTTGCATTTTTTAAAAGAACTTGCTTCATTTAAATAAACCCCTACTCTCCTGAGCATACTGGACATGAGATAGCAAAGGTTACTTAGGATCTAGAGGATTGTTGGAACTTCTTGAAAAAGCAGCAGCAGCAGGGAATAAGATTCCCCTTGATTCCTCTTCTTCCAGCTCTTGAAGTCTCCTTGCCTTGCTCTTCTGTTGGGCAGGAGCTGTGATTCACCCCGGCCAGCGGTGTTCCAGGCTATGCACTGGATGAACGATTTCCCCACAGCACTCAGAATTCCATTTGCATGCAGGTATTGAACCCAAGTGTTTGCTTATGAACAATTATTCACAGCTCTTAATTTAATAAAAAATGAAAGAGAACACTGTTAGTACCCAAGTGGAAGTTTCCTTTCTTTCATCTAGTATTGTGCACCATTGCCCTTGGCAATCCATACCTATAGAAGATATTCTTTTGATTAAGAATAAATTTGATTACCTTTCCAATGTGTTCAGTCCCTTTTGAGATTTTTTTTCTTTTTTTT
Source organism: Bison bison bison (assembly GCF_000754665.1). Classification (NCBI taxonomy): domain Eukaryota; kingdom Metazoa; phylum Chordata; class Mammalia; order Artiodactyla; family Bovidae; genus Bison; species Bison bison. The sequence goes on from NW_011495076.1 coordinate 1,358,100, forward strand.
TGGCGCAGGTTGGGATAAAAATGCAAAAGGTATTCAAGCATACAGAAACTATTAGAAGACTTTATAAACTGGAAAGCACTAGTCAAATTTAGGACAGCAATAATTCACAATGCTAAGCATTAGAACTTCTTGTACCACACTGCACTGTGCGTGCGTGTTCAGTCGTGTCTGACTCTTTGAGACCCCGTGGCTTGTAGCCCACCAGGCTCCTCTGTCCATGCGATTTTCCAGGCAAGAGTGGGATCAAACCCTGTCTCTTGTGTCTCCTGCATTAGCAGGTGGATTCTTGACCACTGCACCACCGGGAAAGCCCATGCTAATCATTAGTGAAATGTAAAAAACAAAATTTGAATAAATGAAAAGGCATGTGGTGCTCCAGGACAGGAAAACTAAATTTTGTGAAGATGTCAGTTCTCCCCAATTTCTTTATAGTGTTAAAAAACTTTAATCAAATCTTTAATGTGATTGTTTGAATTTGACAAAATAACTTAAAAGCTCAATTTTAAAAAGGTAAGTAAACCTAAGAGATTTGAACATAAATGTTAATGAGGAAGGGGGATTTTTCTCCATCAGTTACTAAAAAATATAAACCTGCATTAAGCAAAACATTTTAGAATTAGCACAGTAATGGACAGGTTCATAATAACAAATAGTTTGCTTTAAAAATAAAACCTTAGTCATATATGAACTTTAACACTACAAAGAAACTACAAAAAATAGTAAGAAGGAATGAATATTTTGGCGGTTAGAGCATTGGGTGAATGGGTGGTGGTGAGTCTTATCTCATGTAAAGTTGTAAGATCAATTTCAATTGGATTTTGTAACTAAGTTTTTACAAAATAGACAGAAGAAAAGCATACTTATTAGACTGATTTCAGATGAGCAAGAACTTTCTAAGCCTAACAAAACATTTAAACAGAAACAAAAAACTAAGGAAAGTATTTTCAACAAAATAAATATATAACATGTATATACATATAAATATTTATAATATTACATATTATATATTATTTAATAATTATACTAAAAATATAACATGATTAAAGGTCTTAATATAGAAAAAGCTCTTAGGAGAAACTGGTATTTATAATAGAAAAAAACAGGCAAAGAAAATAAAAAGCATTTTAGATTAAATGTAGAGATAAAAGAATGCAAAAAAGCTTTATTTGCTAGTGGCTTGAATAATACAAAGTTAACCATGAAACATAATATGAAATATATCAAACTGGTAAAATTAAAGACAAATGTTACAAAAGCATATGACAGTCTTGTAGACTGGTGGGAGAGTAAATATGAACAACTAAGTAAACGCACACAATTTGCTGTGTATTTGGTAATACACAAATTTATTGTTTAGCAAGCCTAAACAATATGTTTACATATTGACTTGGTAGATTTGCTTGCAGGATTAAACCTTAAGAATAGTAAAGAAAAATTCAAGAAAAGTTTTGACACGGTCTTATGTGTTAAACTATTTCATGTAGTACACATCTGACAAGAGAAATTTAAAATTGTAATGCAACCATAAGATGGAATATTAAGGAATATTATGCACCTATAATAATCATTGTTCCTCATTCAATGCTAAAGATTTTTAAGCACAATAAACTGCATATATAAAATATTCCAGTTCAGTTCAGTTCAGTCGCTCAGTCGTGTCCGACTCTTTGCGACCCCATGAACCGCAGCACGCCAGGCCTCCCTATCCATCACCAATTCCCGGAGTCCACCCAAACTCATGTCCATCGAGTCGGTGATGCCATCCAGCCATCTTATCCTCTGTCGTCCCCTTTTCTTCCTGCCCTCAATCTTTCCCAGCATCAGGTTCTTTTCCAATGAGTCGGCTCTTCGCATGAGGTGGTCAAAGTATTGGAGTTTCAGCTTCAACATCAGTCCTTCCAATGAACACCCAGGTTGTACAGATATTTCAATATTACATAACCAGAAAATATGGAAAGGAATATACCAAAAGTGGGAAAGTCAATGAGAAATTCTCTCTGGAAGGTGGGCATTTGTCTTTGTCTTTGTACTTTTAAAATATGTTACTAAGTTTTGACAGTGCATATTACTTTTATTATCAGAAAAGACAAAATAATAATGTATAATACACCATGCAATGTCTCAAATATATTTTGCACACTGTATTTCCATGAAAGCAAGTGAAAGAATCAGTTTCCTCTGCAGACAAATGACAAGGGAGGCTGAAAAAGGCATCTGAAAGCAGACACCTTTGTGGTAGAGAAGCTGGCCAAAATGGGGGGAGGGGACGTACCAGGTAATGAATTGGCCCCCAAGGATCACACATTGAAGGGTCTGAGGACCTGCCAGTGTCTCCCTAGTAATGAACTGTGTGGATGCAAGTGCGATTTGCTCTTCTAATAATGAAGGTTATACACTTTCAAAGCTAAAGCAGAATTCAGGAACTTAGTGTATACATAATCACTGTATGCAGTGATTCTCCTATTTCATTTCTTTCTTCCCTCTCTCATTTTGCTCCTCTTAGAATATTTTCCCACTCTGATCCCAATAGGTAGTTTAATAGTGATTTCTGGATTAAGCGTGCAACCTGTGAATTATCTATTTCTTTAAAACTCCATTTTCCAACTGTGTTGTTTTTCTACTATCATTGGGAAGGTCTGACCCATAAAGTGCACTTGGTTTCCATGTTGAGAACTGCAGGAAGGTGGATTAGACAGAAGCAGACATCAGGGTTGGAGGACCAAGCCCGCCCAGGGCACTGGCCACTGCTGGGAACTAGGGCTTCTGAGCATAGGCCCAAGGTGATGTGGCCAACTCCATTGAAATCCAAGAGGCTCAGGCGGAGTGGGAGCGATGCTTGGAGTCAGGCAGGTGCCTGCATCTGTCGACCTTGGATAGGTTCCCAGGGAGCCTATAAAGTGACTGATGAGAGGTGGAGGGACTAGTGTTCAATCCTGGGCTGGGGAGGCTTGCATGTAGGGGGCCAGACAGAACACAGGAGGCCAAAGAGACAGGCAAGGGAATGCAAGGACAATGAAAACCAAGGAGGATGACCAGCTGTCACAGGGTATACACTAATCATTAGCTTTTTAAACTCTGTTGACCAACCACCCAATTTAGGTGCACAGAGAATAAAAGTAATATAGGACAATCTCCCTGGAATCGTCATTCAGAGCCCTTCTCAGGCCTCCTTCTCACTTACCATGATGTTCAGCTCCATGCATTATCCTCATATCTGCCTGTGCTCTTTCACTTGCTCACTTCCCCAGATTTCTTCTTGCTGCTTGAGTTTGAGCCTCCTGGATGGACTGGAAACTATGGAAACAACAGATTAAATGTATCACAGATTGAAGGTCTGAGCTCAGATAAACCCTCGGGGGGAAGGTTCCTCAGACACTTTCCCCTACTTAGTAGCACCTCCAAGACAGAAAATAAATTCCCACAGGCTTATTTTTTAATCTGTGAATCATGCAAAAGAATAGTTTCTTGGTATTTTTATCACACAGTAATCCTTTGGTTTCTACTACATTGTAGAGATTTGGACCTAATTTACCCAAATGTTAGCTTTCTATATTTCAAGGGTCTGGAGCTCAAATAGCAATTTAAATGTTAATCTCAGTTCTTGGTACATAGCAGACACTTCATTCGTTTGTTCAACAAATATTAATTTCTACCTGGACTTGGAGCCCAGTGGATTTTAAGATGATTTCTAGCATGTGCTGTCTGATATACTGTGAGAATTCGGATGGAATATCAGAATCTAAATGCCTCAAAGCTTCCAATACACCCTATTTGTGATTAATCTGGAGGTTCTTTTGTGATCCAAGAATGACTCACAAGAAGGGACTCACACTGAAATGAATGCGGGACATGGGCATTTCTGCTTCTGGTGAAATCCAAGAATTCACTAGTAACCAGGAAACTGCATCACTCAGTCACGCAAAGGCAGTCCTGATCTGCACCAAAGCCTGATAGAAATGAGAACAATTAGGCAGTGAGCAGCTAACAGTGCTAACTAAACACAAAATATGACCCATGGCAGTAATGATCAAATACTCTAGACCAATATCTAACCCTTTCTGGTCAGAGTAGAAAGAGCTTATACAATGTGTCCTGGAAGCTAAACTAAGAAATAAATGTCAGGCAGAGAATTGCTTTTCTGTTCAGCCCAGTTTGAAGAAGCTAAAGTTGAGTTCTCTCACCCATGATAGTGGTATTAAGAGATAGGGCAATGAACATAAGTGGAGAAGAGTCCAGATAGAGAGGAATCTTTTCTTTTGGTAGCAATTTCTTTTAACGCAGGACAAAGACCCAGAGTGGACCTTTCTCCAATTTTGAAATAGTTTCTAGGACACAAGTCTACTATCTCCTTATAAGCCTTTCTCTGCTCTATGACCACACCTAATGTTTGTGGATGGGCCCTGTCTGTCTTCACTAACCTAAAATTTTTCAGTCTGCCTTTCCTCACACTGTTCCCAGGCAACCTACGTGTTTGCTTGATTACATCTACTCACTTTTCAGACCCAGCTCACACCTTAATTTCTCCAGGCTACACCTTTTGATCAACCATCCCAGTCCCTCCTCAGTTTCTTCCAAGATGTCCTTTACTGGGGATTGTAAAGACTTCCATTATAGTAGCTCACATTGAACATTTTTGTTTACATATCTACCATCAGACTAGGAGCTCCTTGTCCTAGCCTTCCCTCTATGGTACTACGGAACTTCTGTGGACCTGTGGTAAAGATCCCAAATTATGTTGAACTTTGCTGCTAGATTCTCAATAAATGTTTGTTGAGCTTGATTATGCAGAATGAGAACCAATATAACCATAATCACAACAACATGATTTCAAGGACAGTTCCCCAATTCCGGCCTGAGTATCATTTGTACACCAACCTGTAGGTATATCAAGGCTTTCCTCTCCGGCTAAATGCCTTGCCCCTTTATATACCACATGAGAGATCACAGGACGATTCAGAGCACCCAATTATTTGGGACCCTTTTGGCTGACAGCCCTACTGTCAACCTCAACAGACTTGGGCTGTGAAAATACCTCCCAACCCATTCACATTCTCTATTCGTCAGGCAGGAGGCCCCCTGCCAGCAGGTCCCACGAGGTGTTAGTAAGAGGATGCAATGTACATTTCTATTCTAGACCCCTGATAAAATGATATAAAAAGGCTTATAAGAACATAAGACTGAAATTAACATCCACATGTACATGTAGCTTTTTGTAATTTTCTGATTTTTTGTAATAGCAACTAATTAAAAACTCTTGTAGCTATTTTTTTCATAATTGAGTATTACCAATGAAAGTTATCCTGGAAGTAATCCAAGACAGAATCCCCAGTGGTCTAGGTAAAACAGCTAGAAAAGGTGAGTGTAGATAGGTGGTTGTGATGACAATAATTCCACAGAGGGTGTCTCCAAGCTGGGTTACTGGCAGGATGGTGAAAATGCAGATTTTCAAAAGGGGCATCAGCAGCAAGTGGTTATGGGGAAGAAGCCAAGGTGAGCACTTGTGAGCAAGCTGGGTCCTACCCTGCGCCTCCTGGTTGACTGCCTTACTGCTTGTTGACCACTTGGCAGTACTTCCTCAGCAGCAGGTGGGGCGAGACTTGGGGAAAAATTGGGACAAGCTCCTGAGTGACAGGTTTCCAACTGTTCAGAAATGGTCACTACCCAAGGGTCTACAGATCCTCTTAATGCGTCTCATTCCCCAAGTCTAATGAAGCAGCTTTGGGAACCAAAGCTTTGTAGTCGGGTCCTGCCTGTCTCACTTTAAACTGTGTGCTCCCTGTTACACAGTGATTCAGCCTCAATGCAACAGGATATTTTCAGAGCTCTGCTTTTGGTATTTCCAAGCCACCTACGCAAAATTACTGAGGCTTGGAGTAGGCTTCAGAACCTGGGTGCTATGAATGACAGGGGCACACGGGTCTCAGTGACGGGACTGTAGAGCTTATTGGTTTGCTGATTGAGAACTGAGTCTGAATCATAACCTTTCTGAGACTTCATTTCCTCTCTTGGGAAGTATGATGTATTTGCTACTTCCTGCGTTTGAGATATTCATCTTCAACATCATAGAAATAAAAAGAAGCAAAAAATGAACCATGAAAATGTAAAGGGTAGAGAAAGCCCTGTACTCCCTGGGGCAGACGATGCAGCTGCATCTTGTGAGATATTTACAGTTTCCATTGTACGGAAGCCACACGTCAGTCCAGGGTTCATCCATACAAACACATATTGAGCACTGACCTTACTCTCAGTCCTCGGGGAGGCAGTTGCAAAGCTGATTCAGCTTCAGAAACCTAGCTTCAGACAAGTTTGGGTCAGAAGGAAAATGAAGATCTGCTTCCCACCTGAAAAATGAAAATAAATGAGGCAACTTTACCGTCTCTGGCCCAAAACTCAAGCAGAAAATCACTACCAGTAAACATGGTATGGACTTTTCCGTCAAGCAAAGCCACGTTCAAGTTCCGGCTGCGTTGCTTAGGAGCCAGGTACTCTAGGTAGCAACTTCTCTGAGCCCTTACTTCCTTACCTATAAGACTGAGGACAGAGTCATCTCATCAGTCAGGCTGTGACAATTGCACATGGCAATCACCAACAAGCATTTACTGAGTACCTATCATACATTACAAACTAAGTCAGTCATCTGCTAGATTAATGACGGGATTCACTCAAATAGTGTTAGTTCCCACTCACCCTGTGATTGTTAAAGATACCTTAGGGATGTTTTGTTGGCTTTCAGCTTCCAGGACTTCACTGGAAAAGAAGATTATCATTCTTTGGGTTTGGATAACTCATGTCTTCCTTTTCAGACAAATCTGACATATCTAGTTTCAACTAGAGTCATTTAGCTAAATGGCCTGTATTTCCTGGGATAATGTTCATTCTTGTGATATTTATAAGTACCTTTGGCCTTGTCATCAACCGTATTATTAAGTTCTTTCTATAGGGAAGATAAAATGCCAGTCTGGAATGGTGACCCAGACTTAATGCCTGATCTCATGGAAATCCTTTTGACTCTGGAAGCATATCCCATGGGGTCAAATCCCAAGTATCAGCCCTGTGCCAGCACCAGCATCATCAAAAGAATATTGCAATTCATCCCTCTTAAACCAACGTTGTAATTTTCTAATCTGCTGGGAGCTGGCATCACTTCATGGTGTCGTTAACTTTAGGTTAAAAGCAAATTAATTAATCATAAGCCCACAACTATGTAACTGAGTTGAAAACACACTATAGTCATTGAAAAATTCCAAATTCACTTACTACCTCTGTTCTGTATTAAGCATCTGGCTTGAATTTTTGCCTCACATGACCACTAGGGGGCATTTAATCCCCAACTATATTCTGAAATAGTTCACAAACTCTACGTGTGGAGGAAGGAGTGCAGATTAGGCTCAGGTGAAATTTCAGACTGGAATGGAAAGTGGGATCAAGAGGGTAAATTCAAGCATCATTCTTAAAAAGTAGTCAATTATTTATAAATCACTGCCCAAACCTAAATATAGTCCATAGGCGGGGAGAAACATCAACCCCAGATATGCAGATGACACCACCCTAATGGCAGAAAGCAAATAAGAACTAAAAAGCCTCTTGATGAAAGTGAAAGAGGAGACTGAAAAAGTTGGCTTAAAGCTCAACATTCAGAAAACGAAGATCATGGCATCTGGTCCCATCACTTCATGGCAAATAGATGGGGAAACAGTGGAAACAGTGTCAGACTTTGTTTTGGGGGTCTCCAAAATCACTGCAGATGGTGATTGCAGCCATGAAATTAAAAGACACTTAATCCTTGGAGGAAAGTTATGACCAACCTAGATAGCATATTATAAAGCAGAGACATTACTTTGCCAACAAAGGTCCGTCTAGTCAAGGCTATGGTTTTTCCTGTGGTCATGTATGGATGTGAGAGTTGGACTGTGAAGAAAGCTGAGCACAGAAGGATTGATACTTTGAACTGTGGTGTTGGAGAAGACTCTTGAGAGTCCCTTGGACTGCAAGGAGATCCAACCAGTCCATCCTAAAGGAGATCGGTCCTGGGTGTTCACTGGAAGGAATGATGCTAAAGCTGAAACTCCAGTACTTTGGCCACCTCATGTGAAGAGTTGACTCATTGGAAAAGACTCTGATGCTGGGAGGGATTGGGGGCAGGAGGAGAAGGGGACGACAGAGGATGAGATGGCTGGATGGCACCACTGACTCGATGGACGTGAGTCTGAGTGAACTCCGGGAGTTGGTGATGGACAGGGAGGCCTGGCATGCTGCAATTCATGGAGTCGCAAAGAGTTGGACACGACTGAGTGACTGAACTGACCTGAACTGAACTGAACCTAAAAAGGAGATAAACCAATTTTTATGTTGTGTGTACTATGCATCAGACACTGAGCTAGAAATCTTCATTTGCATCATCATCTCTATCCATCACAAGTACCCTGAGACAGATTTCATTTATGTCCTCCTTTTATAAATGAGAAAACAGACTCAAAGAGGTTATCACTTACTGATGTGTCACACATCCAGCAATCAGTAAAGAATCTGACCCCAGATCAGGCAGGTTTGAAAACCTACTCACTTTTCTACTAAACGGCTCACTGGACTGTGATGCTCAAATGCCTCTAAACTTGTTTCCCCAATTCCCATTGTCGTAGTTCCCCAAATCTTCATATTACCTTGGGAGGTGTGTGTATGTTTAGGTGTGTGTGCATGCATGGGTTAAGAATGCTATGAATAAAATGATCCTACAACTGTGTAATTGTTTTATACTTAATGACCTTTGGACAATTGATGACACACACAGGATTTAATTTTAACAGTATAATTTATACACTCTACGTGTTTTAGTCTGCTTTGTAGTGTTAACACTTTGTACTATACACAATTCATTGATATTGAATGAATTAATAAATAAATACACACAGCTCTTAGAAAATTACAGTAGGGAGCTTCTTCCATCTAGAAATTTCCTGAAGCCAATGAATTAAGGTGAGACTGTCTTTCAATAGAAAACTGCAAAGCAGAAGGAGTGGACTTGATTTCACAGAATTTGCTCAACCCACCCCACAGATGTCATCTAATCCCAAGGAGAGTATTATAGACTCTGGCCTGTTCACAGAGCACCCTGGGCCAGCCAACCCAAAGCATGGTTACTGCAGATTCTTCAGAAGAGGCTCAGCTGCAGAGCCAGCACTCACTGTTCCAAGCCCTCCTGAGACCTGACCTCCAGTTCACTGGTATGTCAAAATGGGGTAATCTGATTTGCAGTATTTGTCACTCTCTGCTCCCAGCAGGGCAGTTCTGAGCCCCAAGCCTACTTTGAAGAGATTGGCTGCCTGGGGCAGGATCCTGAAGTACAAAGATGAAAAAAGCAGCCCTCCCATGTCCGCTGGGAGTCCGGTGGCTACTCTACTAGAGAAAAGTGATTTCTGGAAATCCGAATCTTGGCATCAGCAGCATAATCCCCAGCACGCTTGGTGAAAAGCAAATCGTTTGCCCACTTCAGTGTTATTTTTCTGGAGATGTGGCACAACTGTACTTCCCATAGGCACTTAGTTATGTCAGGAAGAGGGAGTGTGAAGAGAGGTGGATTCTGGGAAAAACCTTGACTTCTAGTTCAAAATTACCCTGGGTTCACTTAATTCTCCTCTTTCTAATTCTCATCCAAAAGTTCTTCAGAGTGTAATTTTAGTTGGGAAAAATTCTGTGTCAGAAGTAGAAAATGGGGAAGGTTGATGCCTACTTGCTGGAAAGTTGGACGTTGTCTCTGTAAGATGTGGAGGCACTAAGATGCCGGAGCAGAGGGCCACAGGCTCATTCACTCTCCCGTGAAGTAAGAGTCATCCTGTTGAATCAGGGAGGGAGGCCAGCCCCGCAGGGAATCCCACCCAGGAAGGCTCAGTCCAGAGGCCGAGGCTAGGGTGGATTTCTGTGGGGAGTTCACTGATTGCCTCAGACTCCAGGGAGAATAATGGCCAGCTGCCTTCTCCTAGCTAAAGGGAGGCTGGAGCTGGGTAGGGGCTGATGAAGACAAGGGACTTGGTGAGAAAACAGCCTGTATTCACTGCCTCCTGCCACTCTGGTGTCCCCTGCAGAGTGCCGGGCCTCCTTCTTTGTCCGCTTCCAGCTGTACTCTCTCCCCATTCACTGTGGAGAGCTGGATTTCTGATCTGATGAAAAAGAATCACAAGCATTCTAACATTCCTTTTCTTCTTCATCTGAGGCTGAAAGAGTTCAACAGAGATTGACTAAGTACTGGACAAGTATGGAAATAAACTACCCTCCACCTCTACCTAGACGGAGGAAATTTTCTGGATATGGTGCAGTGTTTTATAATTCAAAGCAAGGAACTTTTTTAAGGCATCAAAACATTTCTCCAGGTGAAAAAGATCTCCTAAGAGAAATAGGAGAAATTCTTTGAAAAGCTCTCATTTGTGTTCTCAGCAGGGCTGGAAAGGATTTTGCAGGCCCCGCCTGCCACACCACCTGTTCTAAGGGCTCCTTGATCTTTCCTGAACCATGTACATTACCAGGATGCCATCATCTCCCCAGAGAGCAAATGACATTAGGACCATACTGGGGACATAGATGCCTAACGCATCTCCTGTGTCATCTGCCAACATCATAGTGTCCACAAGATCTGCTCAGACTTCCAAGCCACCTATTTTCTTGCCTTGGTCCCCAGGTTGCTCTACAGTTTTAAAAAGCAGGTCTTTTTAAAGCAAGTCCAAAAGGGACTCTGTGGGAGAGGGAGAGGAGGGGATGATTTGGGAGAATGACATTGAAACATGTATAATATCATATAAGAAACGAATCGCCAGTCCAGGTTCGATGCAGGATACAGGATGCTTGGGGCTGGTGCACTGCGATGACCCAGAGGGATGGTATGGGGAGGGAAGTGGGAAGGGGGTTCAGGATGGGGAGCACGTGTACACACGTGGCAGATTCATGTCGATGTATGGCAAAACCAATACAATATTGTAAAGTAATTAGCCTCCAATTAAAATAAATAACTTTAAATTTTAAAAAAATAAATAAAAAGCAGGTCTTCCAAGTTCAAACCACATATTTATGTTCACTACCTACACACGAGGTGCTGACTGGGGAAGGTCAGCCCGGCCCATCAAGGCTTCCCCTGCTGTATCTGTTCCTGACAGCACAGTTGTCCATGGATCTCAAAGGAGAGAACTCTCTTACAAAGACTCAGAATAACCCTTTTCATAACAATTAGTTTCCATTCCTAATGCTTTATCTGTGCCAACCAGTTTTAGGCTGGTAGAGAAATGAGTCATCCAGAAAAACGTATCCCTTCTGGTCAGAAAAGGACCAGAGAAAAGTCAGGAAGCCTGGTGCTGAGCAAAGACACTGTCTTCCAAATGAGAGACGATGTAAGCATGTTGGAGTGAGGGATTGTCACCTGTGCCCCTGAAAGCAGCAGAGATCGTCCACCCTCTGGTCCTCACACTCCACTTGTGCGGCCACCCTTCCCCTAGCACCACCACGAGGAACATTCCCTAACTTCTACCGTTCTGTGGCCCAGACCTCTACCAGGGCCTAGAACTCATCTGTACATGTGAGATGGAGAACGTTAATATCAGTTTGATACTTATCATGGATGTGTGTGTGTGTGTGTGCACTTATGACGTATTTTTCAAAGGATAAGAAGAATATACAGTGTAATTGAAAGGATATTTACCTTCTGAGAGAGGGGACTTGATCATGATTGAAAGTGGTGGACAAATGGGATCTGAGCTTTGTCTGGTTCATTATAGTTTTTAAAGAATTGATTTGTCTGTTATTGTGTAATTTAAAATTAATATAGTATAAGAGAAAGTGCTGCTGTGATACCTCAGATTTTCAGGGAGTGTTTCAATCAGAGTTCTCCACAGAAAATAGAACCAATAGAAAGATAGATAGATTAAACAGTAGCTAGAGAGAGAGATATGTTGTTTAGTTGCTAAGTCGTGTCCGATTCTTTTGCGATCCCATGGACAGTAGCATGCCAGGCTCCTCTGTCCGTGGGATTTCCCAGGCAAGAATACTGGAGTGGGTTGCCATTTCCTCCTCCAGGGGATCTTCCTGACTCAGGGAACACACTAACATCTCCTGCAGTGCCAGGTGGATTCTTTACCACTGAACCACCAGGAAAGCCCAGATAAATATTTAATATATTATATTGAGAGAAAGGAGGAGACTTACTTTAAAAACTTTGCTCACATGATTGTGGGGACTCCAAGTCTGAAATTCTTAAAGGAGGTAACCGGCTGGAAACTCAGGGTTGATACTTATGTTCTACAAGGAATTCTTCAGGGAATCTTCCTTCTTCTCTGGGAAACCTCAGTTTTTTCTCTTAGAGCTTTCAACTTATTGGATGAAGTCCACATCCACCCACATTAGGTAGAGTGATCTGCTTTACTTAAAGTCGAGTGACTGTAGACGTTGACCTTCACAACAACCACCTACACTAGAGTTTGACCAAACAGCTGGGTCCTCTCGCCTGGCCAGGATACAATTTTATCACATACAATTGTATCATTATAAGGGATTTCTTCAGGCTCTTCTTTTTTTATAAGATTTTTTTTTATGTAGATCATTTAAAAAAATTTTATGGAATTTATTACAATATCGCTTCTGTTTCATGTTTTGTTTTTTTGGCCTCGAGGCATATAGGATCTTAGCCCCACTAACAGGGATCAAACCTGCACCCCACACACAGGAAGGCAAAGTCTCAACAACTCTACTGCCAGGGAAGTCCCTTCTTCAGGCTCTTCTTACTGTCTTCTCCAAATAGGAGGAACACTTTGCATCCTGGTCTTAGACATGCACATTCTTATCAGGATTCCACCCAGACATGTTGGGCTGAAGTCTCTTCGCTTCTGATCTCTGACTTGCCTCTGGGTCCCCTTGGCTCCCTGTTCTCACCCACAGCCCAGCCCTCCCCAGTCCCTGTGTCCAGCCCATCCTGTTGCCTCTGTTTTTCTGGGCTTTGGACTTAAGATAGCTGGAAAGTTCCATTAAAGAGAGAATGGAAAGCTTTTTATAAAGAACTTGACATTTTGAATGAGTAGCATTCCTACTTTTTTTTCACTTTTACTAATTATACATTTTCTCAGTGGAATTTTAATATTCCTATATTATACAATCCGGTCAAAGGAAAAAGAGTAAGAAAACCCATAATCACACTACCCTAAAATAACCACTCTTAACATTTTAGTACACTTCAGTTCTTTTCCTACATGTATAATTTTGCAGAGTTGTAATCATACCCAATATATAATTTTATTATGTTTTCCACTTACCATTATATTATAAGCATTTTTAATGATGCCACATAATCTTCAGGTCTGTCACTGTTAATAGCTACATAATAGTTCACTGAATTGAAGTGCTTTATTTACTTAACTATACTGTTATCTTTAAACAATTTCAAATTTCTTCTTACAATAGATAGATACATCTTTGTGATTGTAGTGCTCTTTTTAACACCTAGAATTCTCTCACATGGGCTTAAAATTGCTTAGCCAAAGAATATTGTGCCTATGTTTTTGTCTGCTGACATATATTTCTAAATAGATCCTTTTAATGGTTGCGTCAATCTACACCGCTGCCAGTGTAAATAAGGACCATTGTGTTTTTGTTCTCTTGAGAGCAGAGCTTTGACAGGCGGGGGACAGGAGACCAGGAGGAAGACATTTCAACAACAAAGCCTGAGCCTTGCTTTCTGGAAAGTCCTAGGGTTCTCACACTGGTTTTGTGTTGCTTTGTTTTTCACAGACTGAGCAGTTGATAACTCTGTGGGTCCTCTTTGTTTTCACAATTGTTGGAAACGCCATTGTGCTGTTCTCTACATGGAGGAGGAAGAGGAAGTCGAGAATGACCTTTTTTGTGACTCAGCTGGCCATCACAGGTAAGCAACTTTAGGAGAGGAATGAGCTGAGAATTCCCATGGCTCCTCACTGTCAAGTAATTTACCAACAGAACTGGTGTATTACCAGTCCAAAACACAGCTGCAGATTTGGGAATCATTTCTGTAGGGATATAAAACTCAAATTTGAATTTTTCTTCCAACAAATTTAACATATTTAAATATTTATAAGATTCCATTATAAAAATAACTCTCTAAACAACAAAGTTGAGTATACCATTGTCAGTGCTACCAAAAGGTTCTACTTTCCCTGTACACAGCAGCCTCCATGGCTCACTAAGGTAATATTATCATATCATACCATATGATGGGCTTAAAGAATATACCCCAGAAAATGGACCAGAATTATCTTTACTCAGTAATAAATGTTAAGTCTCAAGGACTTGGCAAATTTAAATCTGTGGGCATTGCTTTTGAAATGTAAGTGACATGTAACACCACTGTTGGGCATAGTACAAGGATCATATGCTAGATTTAGATGCGTAAGGGTGGATTTAAAATGGCAACCCACTCCAGTATTCTTGCCTGGAAAATTCCATGGACGGAGGAGCCTGGTGGGCTACAGTCCATGGGGTCACAAAGAGTCAGACACGACTGAGCAACTTCACCAGTACTGGTGAAAAGTGAATGCATCACACCTAGAAAGAGAATGATGGAATATTCTCACGTTTAAAAATGATCTATGAAAGAAAGACCCCCACATAGATGAGTAGAGTCCAAACTGGTAGGGCTCATGTTCAAAAGGAAAACATAACCGAGGGAGTTTTATGCCACAGGCCAGAGAAGAGAGTGGGCAGATGGGATTCCTGGATGGTCCAGCCTAAGACAGCTGTAGCTGTCATATGCTTTTAATTTGAATCTTACTGAGGGCAAATGCAAAAAAAAAAAAAATTTTTTTAAGTGTTAAGTGCCAACAAGGAGCAATGGTAGATGACTGTTAGGAAGGGCTGTTAGGTACATTTCAACCTGTTCTGTGCTCTCAGTTGCAATAATGGCCATGAGAGTTCCTGGGAATTTGGTCTTAAACTCCAATATATGAAACATACGACACTGTAACTTACAAGAAAACCTTAGCCATACCTTGTTGATATCCTGAAATTCCCCTCTTTCTCTTTAACAAAGTATAGGAGGCCCATCTGTTTAGGTCAGGCTACAGTGACCAGGGTGAAAAACAAGGGCACTACTGAGAAATATGGAGATGGAAGAGGAGCCCCCCGAGTAACAAAAGTGGGACTTGTGATGAAAGAAACTCCTTCAATCTTTCCTATAAAGACAAGCCCCGTTTTTCACTAGGAGTAGAGTGTAGGAGGTGGCTTCCCAGGAAGCACTAGTGGTAAAGAAACTGCCTGCCAGGAGACATAAGAGATGCAGTTTCAACCCCTGGGTCAGGATTCTTGCCTGGAGAATCCCAAGGACAGAGAAGCCGGGCAGGCTACAGTCCACAGGGTTGCAAAAAGTCAGACATGACTGGAGTGACATAGCATGCATGTAAAGGATAGGTAAAGGGTAATTAGAATCATCTGTTGATAGTAAATGTAAAATTCTTAGATGAGATTATAATAACTTACTTTCACCATATTTTTTTCAGTTACAGTGCTGTAACCAAGATTCTATGAAACCATATATTCTTTTAGAGTGTAAGAATTTAGGAGGTGTTAAGGATATCAGCTTAGAATTTAAAGTATTGTCAAAAATAATAATAAACGAACAACTAAAATCTCACTATCTATTTTCAAAAAGAAGAGCTGTGTGTTCTACTGAAATCCATCGTCTGCTGCATTAACCCGGGCTTAATTTCTCATGAGTGTTCTAGATAGTCTGTTTTTTATTTGTTAATTCCCTATGGAAAAACTCAAGGAATCAGATCAGGAGCATTTCAAGTGAAGAATTCTTGGAGACAGCAACTTTGCCTAGGGCCTGAGAATGGGCTAACTTCTTATGTAAGATGTTAAAATTTTCTTCACTCACATTTCACAGTGATCTCAGATCCTGTAGTAAGGGATTTGAGAATACACGTCGGAGTCTTCAGTAGCACATATGAAAAGGTTGCTCCAGTATCAGCTGAAGGATCTTACACTTTGTGATTCATGTAAATTTGATTTGAGTCTCCTATCCTATGTTAATGGCCTCCCCAAGATTTCTTCAAATTTCCTGGACTTTATATTTTTACTTGTCACTTCTGGTTCTCACTTGCTATCTCTGCTGAACTCTTGCTCTCTTTTATAAACATCTCACCTTCCCTAGTTAGTCTTTCTTTTTTAAAAAGCCAGACTGACCCTAACAAGGCACTCAGCTCTCTTTTCTTTTATTTTCTTTAAAAATTATCCACAGAAACTTAACTTTCTATGTTTAAAAGACTTTGCCAAATGTTTCTGGCAACAGAGAGAGACTGCATTATAACAAAGCAAATATATTAAAGCTGAATATATTTTTAAAACTTTCAGCTACTACCAGGTGTCTTTGACTCTCCAATGTTGTTCATAGGATGACCAAATTTTTTCACATAAACATATTCTTAAATCATCAGATTCAACTGACATCATCAGTGACAGACATATTTGGAAAACAAAATTCAGAGACATTTTTATACCTGGCTCTTCTAATTGAGAAAAGTAAATGCTAACAATTATTATTGGGTAAGGCAATATTCTTAAATATTCAAAATTCTTAAAGAGATGGGAATACCAGACCACCTGACCTGTCTCCTGAGAAATCTGTGTGCAGGTTAAGAAGTAATAGTTAGAACTGAACATGGATCAACAGACTGGTTGCATATCAGGAAAGGAGTACATCAAGGCTGTATTTTGTCACTCTGCTTATTTAACTTACATGCAGAGTACATCATGAGAAATGCTGGGCTGGAGGAAGCACAAGCTGGAATCAAGATTGCCAGGAGAAATATCAATAACCTCAGATATGCAGATGACACCACCCTTATGGCAGAAAGAGAAGAACTAAAGAACCTCTTGATGAAAGTGAAAGGGGAGGATGGAAAAGTCAGCTTAAAACTCAACATTCAGAAAATGAAGATCATGGCATCTGGTCCCATCACTTCATGGCAAATAGATGGGGAAACAATGGAAACAGTGACAGACTTTATTTTGGGGGGCTCCAAAATCACTGCAGATGATGACTGCAGCCATGAAATTAAAAGACACTTGCTCCTTGGAAGAAAAGCTATGACCAACCTAGACAGCATATTATAAAGCAGAGACATTACTTTGCCAACAAAGGTCTGTCTAGTCAAAGCTATGGTTTTTCCTGTAGTCATGTAT
>NW_011495076.1:1375383-1411068 GCF_000754665.1 Bison bison bison
AAAGCTGAGCACTGAAGAAGTGATGCTTTTGAACTGTGGTGTTGGAGAAGACTCTTGAAGGTCCCTTGGACTGCAAGGAGATCCAACCAGTCCATCCTAAAGGAAATCAATCCTGAATATTCACTGGGGGTACTGATGCTGAAGTTGAAACTCCGATACTTTGGCCACCTGATGTGAAGAACTGACTCATTAGAAAAGACCCTGATTCTGGGAAAGATTGAAAGCAGGAGGAGAAGGGGATGACAGAGGAGGAGAAGGTTGTATGGCATCACCAACTCAATGGACGTGAGTTTGAGTAGGCTCTGGGAGTTGGTGATGATCAGGGAAGCCTGACATGCTGCAGTCCATGGTGTCACAAAGAATCGGACATGACTGAGCGACTGAACTGAAAGCAATATTAATACTCTTCATTAAATAATATTGTCCATCATGACTCTCCTGACAAAAGCCTCCTATTTACAGTGATTCTCTGAGGAACCTTTTGATTTCCACTTGGTCTCTGATTTACTTAGTTGGTGAATCAGTTGGAATTAGATTCAGCTGAATATCTATAAAATCCAGATAAAGGTGGCTTAAGTCTACAAGGATTTATTTTCATCTTATGTAAAGAATTCTGGAGGTAGGCAGTCCAGGGCTCATATTGTATTTCCTTATCACTGGAAACTCAGGCTTCTCTATATTTCTACTCTATTAAAGAATGTTCAGCCTCAAGGTCAGCTCATGGTATATGGCTCATGGTCAGTTGTTGGTTCAAGATGGCTGCTAGGACTCCTGCCATCATTCCCAGATTCCAGTCAACAGAAAAGCAGAGAGCGGAAAGGACAAGAGGGGCTCATGCCCCACCACCTGTCCTCTTAGCTGGCATTCCTAGGATTCCCACCCATTAATTTATGCTTGCATTTTATTTGCCATCTCTAACTAAAGAGAAACTAAAATATAAAGAAGTAAATGTTTTTGGTTTTTTGTTTGTTTTTAACCCATTGGCCAGAATAAAATTGTTTCTGTTCCTAAGAGAGAACGGAAGTAAGTAGCAGTCTCAGGCACAGCTTGTCTTCTGTACTTTAGTTTCCTTCAAGAAAGAGAAGTTTAGACAGTGCACCTCTGTTCGACCATCCATTTCCCTGCTTTGAAGATACTTCTACCAGATGCTATGCTTTCCTCTTCCGACCTCATATCTTAGCAGGTAGCACTTTTCATGTCCAAAAACTGCAGTGATCCACTGAATGACTGTACATTAAGTAGATACATTCCTACTGTTGTCTATTTACATGAAAGAAGTGAAAGTGTTAGTCACTCAGTCATGTCTGACACTGCGAACCATGGACTGTATAACCCACCAGGCTCCTTTGTCCATGAAATTCTCCAGGTAAGAATACTGGAGTGAGTTGCCATTTCTTTCTCCAGGGGATCTTCCTGATCCAGGGATCGAACCCGGGTCTCTGTAAAGAATCTTGTAGGCAGATTCTTTACCAGTGGAGTTATAAGAGATCCCTGTCCTCAATTTTTGGCTACTATCATCAATTCTGCAATGAATATTCTCACAATTAAATCTGACAAGCATTATTATTCACTTAAGAAAATTTCTAGACATGAACTTAGTGCATCAAAGGAAGACAGTTTTGTCACTTTCAAATTGGCCAATGTCCTTTTAGGTCACCCAGGCTAAAAGACGATGAAAAATGGCATGTGACAAGCCTTCCAGAAGCCACCAACACCGATCCACACTGAATCTTATTTTTAAAAGATCCTGAAAACAGAAGCCTTCAGTTCAGTTGAGTTCAGTTCAGTCACTCAGTCGTGTCTGACTCTTTGTGACTCTGTGGACCGCAGCATGCCAAGCTTCCCTGTCCATCACCAACTCCCAGAACTTGCTCAAACTCATGTCCATTGTGTCAGTGATGCTATGCAACGATCACATCCTCTGTCGTCCCCTTCTCCTCTGCTTACAAGCTCTCCCAGCATCAGGGTCTTTTCTAATGAGTCAGTTCTTCACATCAGGTGGCCAAAGTATTGGAGTTTCAGCTTCAGCGTCAATCCTTCCAGTGAATATTCAGGACTGATTTCCTTTAGGATGGACTGGTTGGATCTCCTTGCAGTCCAAGGGATTCTCAAGAGTCTTTTCTAACACCACAGTTCAAAAGCATCAATTCTTCGGTGCTCAGCTTTCTTTATAGTGCAACTCTCACATCCATACATGACTACAGGAAAATCCATAGCTTTGACTAGACAGACCTTTGTTGGCAAAGTAATGTCTCTGCTTTATAATATGCTGTCTAGGTTGGTCATAGCT
This sequence comes from Bison bison bison, assembly GCF_000754665.1. Lineage (NCBI taxonomy): Eukaryota > Metazoa > Chordata > Mammalia > Artiodactyla > Bovidae > Bison > Bison bison. Next base: position 1,377,674 of record NW_011495076.1, read on the forward strand.
TTTCTTCCAAGGAGCAAGTGTCTTTTAATTTCATGGCTGCAGTCATCATCTGCAGTGATTTTGGAGCCCCCCAAAATAAAGTCTGTCACTGTTTCCCTTGTTTCCCCATCTATTTGCCTTGAAATGATGGGACCAGATGCCATGATCTTCATTTTCTGAATGTTGAGTTTTAAGCCAACTTTTTCACTCTCCTCTTTTACTTTCATCAAGAGGCTCTTTAGTTCTTCTTCTCTTTCTGCCATAAGGGTGGTGTCATCTGCATATCTGAGGTTATTGATATTTTTCCTGGCAATCTTGATTCCAGCTTGTGCTTCTTCCAGCCCGGCATATCCCATGATGTACTCTGCATATAAGCTAAAGAAGCAGGGTGACAATATACAGCCTTGACATACTCCTTTCCCAATTTGGAACCAATCCATTGTTCCATGTCCTGTTCTAATTGTTGCTTCTTGACTTGCATACAGATTTCTCAGGAGGCAGGTCAGGTGGTCTGGTATTCCCATGTCTTTAAGAATTTTCCACAGTTTGTTGGAGTTCACACAAAGGCTTTGGCATAGTCAATAAAGCAGAAATAGATGTTTTTCTGGAACTCTCTTGCTTTTTCTATGATCCAACGGCTATTGGCAATTTGATCTCTGGCAATTTTAGGTCACCCAGGCTAAAAGCTGATGATGTCATGAGACAAACCTTCTAGAAGCCACCAGCACAGATCCACACCGAGTCTTATTTTTCAAAGATCCTGCAAATGGAAGCCTTATTTATTTGCAATAACATTAGGGCATGTTCCTTGAGGGCATGGATTCTCTCTGTTCATCTGTTAGCATTCAGTCCACACCTACTCAAATCTAATTTGCTTATTGTAAAAAGGAGCAGGGCTTCCTTGGTAGCTCAGTAGTGAAGAATCTGCCTGCCAATGCAGAAGACACAGGTTTGATCCCTGGTCCAGGAAGATCCCACATGCTATGGAGCAACTAAGCTCACGGCTATTGAGCCTGCGCTCTAAGGCCAGGAGCCACAACTCCTGAGCTCATGTGCCTCCACTACTCCTGAAGTCCACGTGACCCAGAGAGAGCCCGTGCACTGAAGCAAGAGAAGCCACAGCAATGACAAGTCCACCGCAACTAAGGAAGTCGCCCCAACTCTCCACAACTAAAGAAAAGCCCAAGTAGCAGTGAAGATCCAGCACAGCCAAAAATAAATAAATTTTAAAAATCATTTCAAAAATAAAAAGGAATATTTTCTTCCCTCCTAGCTAGCGTATCAAAGAAGAAGCCACATCTACTTGTCTTTCTTTTTCCCCACAGTCCCTATAGCAGCACTCACGTATTTGTGAAAACAAATAACACATCATTTACATTTGAATGGAAGAATTCTTTTAGTTTTACACGCATATATTTCAATTCACTTCCTTCTTCTCCACATTTCTGATCCCTTCAAAAAACACTTAATTCTCTATATCTTCCATTAGAAATTTTGATTGTAGGATTTAGCCTTGAGAATATAAGAAAACCAGAAGATCTTAAAGCTGCTATTTTGGCATATTCTGCAATTTTTAGCACATCCATTTTAACAATTTTCTGGATGAATTTAATGACTGTTTGTATTTTATAAGCCAAAGTGCCAATTAAAATTTATTATTCATTTATCATCTTTTTTATTGATGTCTGTTTTATTCAAAGGCCATAAAGAACGGGAGCTAATGAGAGTAACTCCCATTGAGTGTTCAACCAAGGAAAGATAGAAAACATATTTTTTGGCATATATTCAAATAACTTTCTTCTGATAAGACCAAATCTTCTCACATTGGTGGAAATTAGCTTTGCCTCAAAGCACTTTCTGGAGAGCAACTTACTAATAAACTAAGGAATGTACCACCCTCAAAGGCTCCCTGTCAATTATCTGACAGCAGAGAAAACCGAAAGGTTTAGCAAGGGAGGTGAGACCAGGAAGAGTGAGGTGTTCAAGGTCATACACAGAGTTCACGACCACTTACAAAGCTGATTTCACTGAGTTGCGTATTCAGTTCATTTCATTCATACTCAGTTCATGATTTGAATTCTGCTCATTCATTTACTTTTTTATACTGTTTTCAATAAGCTTAACACGTTCAAAGTAATGATATGTGATATGTATATATAACAATAAGTTCAGTTAACAACCATCACCTCACATAGTTACAATTTTGGGGGGAAGAATGTCAAGAAATTTTAAAATCTACTCTCTAAGCAACTTTCAAATATACAATACAGTATTGTTAACGACAGTCACCATGTTGTATATTACATCCCCAGAACTACTTCTTCTTATAAGTAGAAGTTGGTTCCCTTTGACCATCTTCACCCATTTCCCCCAGTCTTCACCCCTGACAACCACCTATCTGTCCTCTGTTTCTTTGAGTTTATGTTTTTTTTTTCTCTTGGTTTCCACATACAGCATTTGTCTTTCTCTGCCCTTTCACTTAGCATAATGCCTTCAAGATTTATTTGTGCATTGTCATAATGGAGGATCTCCTCTTTAGGTTTGAATAATATTTCATTGTGTATATATACCATGTATTCTTCTTTATAATATTTATTTATTTTTGGCTGAGGTCTTTTGTGGTTTGATGTGAATTGTAGGAATTTTTTTCTATTTCTATGAAAAAATACCCTTGAAATATTGATACAGATTGCATTAAACCTACTGATTATTTGGGGTAGTATGGACATTTTAATAATATTAAATCTTCCAATCCATGAAAGAGGTTATCTTTCCATTCATTTGTGTCTTATTGAACTTCTTTAATCAATATCTTACAGCTTTCTGTGTGCAGATCTTTCACCTCCTTCATTAAATTTACCTATAAGCATTTTATTGTTTTGAATGCTATTGAAATGGGGTTGTTTCCTTTACATCTTTTTCAGATAATTGTTAGTGCATAGAAAAGGAATTGGCTTCTGTATGTTGATTTTATATCCTGCAACCCAAATCAGGCAAAAATAATGACTAAGCTCCCTAGCCAAATGGGGTCACCATCTGTGATCTTTGCTCTCATGCATGTGAGAAGAGAAATGTGGTCTGCCAAGACCTGAGCACTGGTTGCTCTGGGTCCACCCTCCTTTTGTTTGTTTCTGATCCACAGGAGTCAAACCCTACAGAGTTGCCCAGTGATCCCTGAGGAGTGAGACCATAGCGGGCATCCTGGGAAGCATCCTGCAACACTGGGGGAAGTGGATGCTCACTTTGGTATATTTCTTCCCCACTGGAGAAACTGTAGGCCCAGTAGGGCCCTCTCAGGTGTGGCCTTGTGCTTGCCTGGGGAGGGGCAATGCAGTCAGAGTGTAGTTCTTCCCATTACCCTTATAATAGGGTCCTTGATCTCTGTGGTTCAAGGTGCTATTTCACCTCACCTCTGTGTTCAGCCATTTTCATAATCATGTCCTGTCTATGGACAGCGGCTAGTTGGTCTTCTTGTGAGGGGGACTGTAGTCAGGAATGATCCGTGTTGCCATCTTGATGACATTATTTGTAATCCTTCCCTTCTGTAATGGAAATGCTTGAGACTATGGATAATTTTTCCCAAAATTTGTACATTTCATGAATTAATTCTTACTGTTTTATTTTCCAAATATTTAGTGCTTTTTTATTTCCTCTTTCACTATGAAATAAGCATTTCATAGGTTTCAATTATTTTTATCTTCAAGTTTCAGATGAGTATTTTTCTATAACATTTTGTAATTCACAATTAATTGTATTGCCTTGCAGTCAGAGAGTATTTTTAGAAGAATTCCTGCTCTTTTGAAAAATATTTGATACATACTAAAAATTAGGACATGTCAACTTAAAAAAAGGAGTCACAACCTAAAAGTTCAGAGTTATGTTTGATTTGGTGGGAGTTTTTAGGACTTCAAGCCCAGAAACAGGATCTCAAGTAATCCTGAGAGAACTGCTCTGAGGAGGTGAAGGGGAGAGCCAGGTTATATAGAAATTTTACAACAAAGAGCAGGTAGTCTTAACATCAAAAGATTATTGTTAATTAAAGAAAATCAGATATCCCAGGTTAAGGAATTTAGCACTTTTCTATGTAGGGCAAGATGCAAGAGTCTGAGCTTGTTGAAATCATTCCTTTCATATGCATCTCAGTTATCCTGGGGTCAGTATCCTGTGTTTTTCACATTCTGAGCTCCCTTGGGGCTCACCATAGGGACTGGCTGCAATCTGATGGCTATTAGATAGCAGGCTGGAGAAGGAAATGGCAACCCATTCCAGTGTTCTTGCCTGGAAAATCCCATGGACAGAGGAGCTGTAGCCTGGCAGGCTACAGTCCATGGGTTCACAAAGAGTTGGACACAACTTAATGACTGAGATACACAGATAGCAGGTATTCTTCTTCTTGAATGCCCTTAGGACTCAACAGTTCACACTAGAGAGTGGGAATTGCTGATGATTGTGACATCCTTGTTTATTGATATGGCAGGAAATATTTCATTTCTCATACTTAAATTTTTCATTTCGGCTGGTCCGAAGGTAGTGAGTTATCTCAATTGATTGTTCACAGTCAGTTACAGATCGAACTCCTCGTTCTACTCTTCCCCCCTTCTCACTACTGCACTTGACTAGAAGAGAAAAAAAAAAGAAAAAAAAAGAAAAAAAATTTTTCATTTCATTTCATTTAATAATAATTAAAGTTGTGGAAATTTTAAAAAATCATCTAAATGAGAAAAAGCAATGGTTGTGTATTGAGAGCTTACAATAGCAAAGGAGTCAATCATTGTCATTTATGTTGGCAGACACTCAAAGATAAGCAAAAGAGTGGGAGTGCTTTGTAATGGAAAAAAAAAAAAAAAAAGACCAGGTATGCCTTGATTGGAGGCTGTTGGCACAGGAAGTGGTAGGCAGGCTAACTAGAAGCATTACATCTATGTGATTGGTTAACATTGCATATTTGGCTTTGTTCAATTGGTTCTAAGTTGGAAGCAGAAATGGTTATTAAATAGGGAACCTGTCGGTTTTTAATCGTGAGCTGGCTGTTTGGGGCAAATCACTATAGCAGTTATTGCTTGGTTTTCCAGACAGGCTGCTATAGATAGTAGGTTGGCTTCCTGAGTTGATCACTGCAGGTTGTGGGCCAAAGGTCCATTTTTATATAGTCTGGTCATTGTCCATATGTATATTTAGTTTTTCAATATATTCTTTGTACTTATCTTTCTGAATTTTCTCTGATTATCATATTCAAATTTTCTGTATCTCCCTATATGTACTTCTTGCCTATTCACTATGTCATGAGTAACTAAAAGCACTGTTAAAAACTTTCACACTTTCTCTCATTTTCTCCCAGCATCTTCTAATCAATATTTATTTTATAAATTTTAGCATTCTGTTACTTGGTTCTTAAAGTCTTTATATCTTTAATACAGGTTTGAGTGCTTAATATTACATGGACAAACACAATCTTTCTACTTTCATTTATTAACTTGCTTAAATTTTATCTATGCGATACTAATATTAAATGCATCTATTTAATTTTTATTGCATTCATTTTTCACACACTGGACTAAGCATTTTAATAAAACCTCATTTAAAAATATATTTATCATAAATGCCTTTGCTTTATGACTATACTTGCAATAATTATCAACAAGTATTTCTATATTTGAATATTTCAAAGATTATCAATAGTTGGCTTCCCCATTCTTGGTTCCTTTATTTTGATAGAGCTCCCAATTTTCTGGAGTACTTGGAGTGCTTATTTTTTTCCCACTTCAGGATAGGATTCTCAAGAACCTGGCATTAGTGAAAAAGACTTTCTCTTGCCTCCCAAAAATAAAAACATAGGTGAGGAAATGTTGAATTCACAACTCATATCACCAAAGACGTTGCTCTATTGACTCCTGGCGTTTCATGTTACAGAGAAGTATGAAGGCAGTCTGGAATTTCTTCCTTTATAGCTTATCAGACGTTTTTTCTTTTGAGTATTCATACTTTTACCTGGTTATATCTATTTATTGATCTGTTGTATCACTTCTGCTTTTTGCCAAGTAAGCTCTTTTGATCTGCAGATTAAAGAGATTTCTAAGTTCATTTTATTTTTGTCTGAATATTGATTACCTTCCATTAGTTCTGATCTTATGTTCAGGAACACTATCCATATGTTAGGAACTATGGTCCTTTTCTCTCACCAATTATATATATTGGTCCTATTCTTCCATATTTGGAAGAACTATGAAAACTTTTTCTAATGATTGATTTGATTTTGATTAGCAGTGTAAAACTCTACTTTTTAACGTTTCTAAAGTCTCTTAAAAATTGCTTCTCCTTTGAGCTGTTTCAAAACATTCATTCTTTATATTATCTAGTGCCTTTTTATTGCTGTCAACTTCTCAGTATTTCTCTTTTTACAACTTACTTAATGACTTACTACTTCCCAGGTGGCTGGTTCTAGTGGTAAAGAACCCACCTCCCAATGCAGAAAACATGAGAGACTCGGGTTTGATCTCTGGGGTGAGAAGATCCCCTGGAGGAGGGCATGGCAACCCACTCCAGTATTCTTGCCTAGTGAATCCCATGGACAGAGGAGCCTGACAGGCTACAGTCCATGGGATGGCAAAGAGTTGGACACGACTGCAGCAATTTGGCACGCAATGTCTTCTTAGGTGGCGCTAGTAGTAAAGAAGCTGCCTGCCAATGCAGGAGATGTAAAAGACACAGGTCGTAAAAGACATGGGTTCAATCCCTGGGTTGGGGAGATCCCCTGGAGGAGGAAATGGCACCCCACTCCAGCATTTTGCCTGGAGAAATCCATGGACAGAGGAGCCTGGGGGGCTACAGTCTATGGGGTCGAAAGAGTTGGACACAACTGAGCATCAGAGCACATCTTACTACCTCATCTTTCATCTTGCCAAAATGTCAGAGTTTTTCTACAATGTAATAAGAGCACAAAACACTGCTTAAGATTTAAGCATGTTTCCTGAACTAAAGGGTTGTGTTTAAGGATTTTTTTCTGACATTTGTGTGTTCTTTTCTACTTAATGTTATAAAATTTCACTACTTTATGACTCAGTCATTCCACTAAAAGTTGTTTGATTGGCTAACATCTGAACAAGTGCGTGTCTTTCATTTAGATTATTCCTACAGTGGCTACACAATGCCATCATTGTTCCCTACTCTGAGAAGAGGTGGTCTATGTTTGTAAAGAAAACCAGTTTCTCTTGAGCAGGAAAAGAAGGTATTGCCTTATCACTCTGGGAATAATCTAACTAAAAGGAATGAACACTTATCCCAGAAAATCTTCTTCTTCTTCAGAGAAATTGGGTTTCTTTTTATTCTCTCCCTTTGCTCCTTGATCATCACACTATGTAACCTGGAAAAGGCACTTCGCCTCACTAAGCCTTCTGTTTTCTCAACTCTAAAATGAAGAAGCTATCCGGATGGGCTTAAGAGATCAGAAGTGATCTGGTTCTAGCAGTCTTGTGCTTCTAATTAGAAATTTGCAGTTGTAGAAATTGAGGGGATTTTTTTACACCTTCAGATGTCTGCTGACTAAACAACTTTTGTCATAATGAGTACAGGTTGCCTTTATCAATTAGCTCTGTTTCGCTTAATAATGGTACTATCTGGGTCCTCATCCATATGGAAGGAGAATTGCCAATGGAATGTAATAATACTAGTGATAATAAGATTGATTCACTCCTCTGTTGCTTGCTGCCTCACCGGGCTTCCCTGATTAACACACTACAGTTCCGTTTGTGGCTTATTCTTTCATTCCTTCCTTTAGTGTTTCAACAAATATATTAAGCACTAATTATGTCATTACAGTTAGTTGCAGATACCAAGGACACAGTGATGTATTTGGTTCAACTTTTTAAGTTACATTTGAAACAATAAAGCAAAAAAGGGGACAATTTTGCTTTCCTCATGCAAATTTCAGCAGCAGAATAAGCCTTGGGCTTGATTTTGCTTTAGCAATTCAGGAATGCCACTAAGGATGCTGTCTCTGACATTATAGAAGTCACTTCCTTCAGCCTTGTTCTTCATATTAGTTATAGGATGCTGTATTCATTTGCTTGGGCTGCCATAACAATTACCACAGACTGGGTGGCTTAACAGAATTTTTTTTCTCACAGTTCTAAATGCTACAGGTCCTGGATGAAGATATTGGCAAGTTTAGATTCTTTTGAGGCCTCGCTCCTTGAATTGGTGGCCATCTTCTTCTTTTGTCTTTTGTTGACCTAAATCAAATGGACTACTAGTTATTTCTCCAGAAAAAAAGCGGATTTATTCAGAATCAGCAAAGAACTTCCATTCAAGATGCGCAAGTATGGCAAGCCACGTGCAAGTCTTCTCACAGGAAGGAGAGGAAAACTCTTTTAAACAGGGGAAAGAGGGACTTCCCTGAAGGTCCAGTGGTTAACACTTCGCTTTCCAATGCAGGGAGTGTGGGTTCAATTCCTGATCGGGGAGCTAAGAAATGTAGGAAGCCATCCTTCCCAGCAGTGCTTAGGAAACCCCTACATGCCCTTCACCAACCTAACAGTCAATACGCTCACACATGAACTAATCAGTGTGAACAAGATACGCAATTACTGATGAGCTCAGACTGAAGTCAAACACCTCACTCCTAGGGATTCAGTTTTCCCCAAAGCACGCTGCCTGGGATGTGATATTGGAACTAAAAGCTGAGTTCTTACTAAAAGAAGTAGATGTTGGAAAGATAACCTCACAACAAATGGTAGGGGGCAAAGACAGAGTCTCTAATCCTCAGGGACTTCTATTTGGAGTGGGAGATTTTTTTCTCAGGACTAGGACATTGGGTGGTTAATGCCTGGAATCACCGTAGGCAGAATATATCTCTGTCCTAGAGTTGGGAGCCTTCTGAATATCTTTGAAGATTAAAAACATTAAAACACTGCCTGGAAAAAGTAAAATGTATGAAGTCATAAGTTAGCCTATTCCATTCAACTTAGGGGAACTTAGATCAAATGAACTGCCATTGTATTTGTTTCCCTGATATTCAAATAGAAGGGTGAGTGTGAGCATATACTTTCAGGATGTTTAAAAATATTTCTTTCAACCTTATACCAGCCTTGTGAGATAAATATTCCCATTTTCCAGATGAGGATAACAAAGCTCAGAGAGGGTAAGTGTCCTGGGAAAGTCTTTGAATGCCCTCCCCCATAGTAAATCCACAGTGTAAGGACTCAAGAACAAGAAACCTGGAGTTGCAGGTAGTCATCTTCTCCTAAAGCGGCTTGAGAGTCACCAAGCATCTGTTGAAGGGGTCATGCATTGAGGATCCCCAGAGCAGAGTGACTTAGTATACAGACAGGCACTGCAACTCTGCCCTATGCAACCCTGTCTTTGGCTCAGATATTATTGGCTCCACTCTACGTGAACTCAGCCAAAGACTTTAACATTAAGAATTGTTGCCTGTCTCTAATTTTAATAATTGATGGAAGTTTTACAACTTTCAGTGACTTTTAACTCAACTTTCTTTGGCTCATTGTTTCTTGAGCAGTAACAATGTGGTCACTGTTACACAAAGGCTGGACATGATCTACGATTAACTTTTTCCTCCATAATAATGTCATTGCATGCTTCTGAATTCCTTAGCTTTAGGTACAATTGGGTCATTGTCTCAAAGTTCAAGCAATCAATACTTGGATTTAAAATGTGTCCTTGTAGCATACTTTTTGGGCCAATCCAGTTCCCAGTGCTCTGACTTGTATTGCCAACCACTTACCTGACATGTCTAAAAATGCTCGTCTCCATGCACTGCTTTCCACGCCTCAATTGATGCCAGCACATCTTTGCAGTTGCTTAGAACAAATAAGAAGTCATCCTAGATGTCTCTCTTTTTCTTACACCACACATCCGATTCATCAGAAAATCATCTGCTGTGGTATATAAATGTGTGTGTGTGTGTGTGTGTGTGTGTACTCAGACATATCTGACTCTTTGCAACCACATGGACTGTAACCCTCCAGGCTCCTCTGTCCATGGGATTTTCCAGGCAAGAATATTGGAATGGGGTGCCATTTCCTCCTCCAGGGGATATTCCCGACCCAGGGATCAAAACAGTGTCTCCTTTGTCTCCTGCACTGGCATATTCTTTACCACTGAGCCACCTGGGAAACCCTTATAATTCAACCACTTCTTGCCATCTCTATTGCTTCCACTCTGTTCTGAGCTTTCATCATCTCCTGCAGAGATTACTTCAATAGCCTCCCGATAGGTCTTCCTGTTTCTATAGCTGTCTCCACGCCAAGGGTGGCAAACTACACTTCATAAGTCAAACTCTGTCAACCATTTGTTTTTGTAAACAAAGTTTTATTACAACACAGTCCATTGGTCTACATATTGTCTATGGCTACTTATGTGGTAAAATGGTACAGAAATGAACAGATTTGACAGATTGTATGGCCCACAAAGCCTGAAGTATTTACTATCTGACCCTTTAAAGAGAAAGTTTCCTGGTCTCTGGAGTACTCTTGACTTTGCAATCTTGAAAGGTCCTTTTGAAATAAAAATCAGATCAGGCAATGCTTTTGTTCACATCCCTCCTACGACTTCCATTTTTACCAGGAGTAAAATCCAAAAGGAGAAGGCTATGGCACCCCACTCCAGTACTCTTGTCTGGAAAATCCCATGGACGGAGGAGCCTGGTGGGCTGCAGTCCATGGGGTTGCTATGAGTCGGACACGACTGAATGACTTCCCTTTCACTTTCATGCATTGGAGGAGGAAATGGCAACCCACTCCAGTATTCTTGCCTAGAGAATCCCAGGGACGGGGGAGCCTGGTGGGCTGCCGTCTATGGGGTTGCACAGAGTCGGACATGACAAGCAACTTAGCAGCAGCAACAAAATCCAAAAAGCTTTACAAAGGCCTTTAAGGTAACATTACCTCTCTGGCTTCTTCTACTGCTATCTCCCGCATTCACTCTGCCCCAGCACAAATGACCCCTTGTTATTCTTGAAAAATGCCCCACACAATCCTACCTCAGGGCCCTTGCATATGCTATACCTTCAGCTTACAAAGCTCTTTCCCCAGATGTCTGCATGGCTCACTCCCTCAAGTTCTTCAAATCTTTCCTCAAATACCAGTTTCTTGTGGGCTTCTAATTAACACAACCCATCAACCCTAGGTTGAAGGCAGAAGAAGGGAGTAACAGAGAACAAGATGGTTGGATGGCATCACCAATTCAATGACATGAACTTGGGCAAACTCTGGGAGATGGTGAGGGAAGCCTGGCATGCTGCAGTCCATGGGGTCACAAAGAGTCAGACACGACTTGGCAACTGAACAACAGCAACAAATCAGCTCTAAACACCAGAATTCCTGAGACTTCCTTTATGCTGTTCTATTTTTCCTTCTTTTGCACAGCAATTGTTATATTCTACTATACTATACTTTACTTATGTATTGAGTTTATTATTTATTGTTTATTGTATACTCCCTGAAATATAGGGCAAAGATTTATGTTTTATAAGAACTTCAGAAAAGGAACTGGACACAGAGTAGTCATCTGATCAATTTCAATTCAGTTCAATCACTCAGTCATGTCTGATTCTTTGTGACCCCATGGACTGCAGCATACCAGGCTTCCTTGTCCATCACCAACTCTCAGAGCTTGCTCAAATTCATGTCCATCGAGTCAGTGATACCATCCAACCATCTCATCTTCTGTCATCCACTTCTCCTCCTGACTTCAATCTTTCCCAACATCAGGGTCTTTTCCAATGAGTCAGTTCTTCCCATCAGGTGGCCAAAGTATTGGAGCTTCAGCTTCAGTATCAGTCATTTGATACATATTTGTTCAAGGATGAACAATGAATAAATAAAAACTGAATATAAAATATTTATAGGTCCTAACACTCTGCTAAGTACTGTGGAGAAATGCATACTCACACTCCCCAACATATGACATATTCCTTTATCTCAAGAATTTATCACATACAAAGTTGAAGGAATTCAGGAAAAGTAAATGGAATACATCAATTATTAGTACTAAAATGACTGACTAGTATAGCCAAATGTACATAGTATATTAGAATAAGAGAAAAAAGTAGGACAGAGTTGTTTAGGAAGGCTTCTTGGAACATCATGAACCTCTCCAAGAAAAGTAGAGAGAATTAAACTGAATTAAGCAGTGAGTAGCAGGAGGAACTCACAGAATTCCATACAAAGAGCACAGCATAAGCAAAGCCAGGGAAGTGGGAAAGAATACTCTTCACCATACCTGCTCCTCAGAAAATTATTAGTCAGCCTAGCTTAACAATCTAGAGTTGAAGTTTTGATCTTCTTCCATCAATCATCAACCCATGAATTAATCAATGGGATATTGAGGAGCTTGGTCTCAACTGCCTGCAGGTCAGTGCAGGGAAAGCAAGTTACAGAGGGATGGAACATGGAACTTTCTGGAAGACACCTGCCCAGGTTGTGCTGGAAGAGCGCAGGTGAGGAGCATGCCTTTAGTACAGCATCTCGGCATCTGCATGTAAGAAATCCTGATGGGCATTCACAAAGCCCCAAGCCCCAGACATGAAAGAGAGGGAAAGAAGCTTTCCTTTTAACAGTTAAATTTATGTAACCAGTCCACAATGGGAAAAGGCAGAGTCTTCTAGACCCACTGAAATAGTCACTTTGCTTTAGTTTATTCAGTGGTATGCAATCCCCTAAATATATAATATGATAATATAATATGTAATAATACATGCATATATATTAGATATACATTATATTATATATTTATGTAAATATATATGATATATACATAAATTATATAATATAATTTGCATAGTAATTGTTATATTCTACTATACACAGAAATATAGTTTATAATGCATGAAGATACATTATACTATATGTTATATATACATACATATATTATACCTATTTGTCTATATATCACATATCATATCACATATATTCATATAGATATATAGATTTAAAGAGACTGACGATCTGAAATATTTTAATACAAAGACAGAAACTATGGAACTAGGAATGTACTACTGGTCAAAACAGAGACGTGCTAAATCAGGTCACTAGCATGGTGTTCTGTCCTTTGAATCAAGGATATGTCCTCAGGTGTCACCACGATTATATATCCATTCAATCGATCAAAGTTTATGGAACAGCTACCATGCACCATGCTTATGTTAAGAGCCAGAGATTGAGTGGTGAGCAAAAGAGTGCCCCAGGCACTGTGGAACAGAAGTCTAGTGTGGGTGCAGATATTAAACACACACTTGTCTAGGAGGGTTTGAAGCAGTCTCCAAGACCAGCCACTAATTCTTATTCTGATTGTATGATCATGAAACTACCTTCTAATGACTACTTAAGTCTCTCAGAGAGACTGTTATCAGAGAACTGTGAGGTCTGGGGGAGATGGGTGCAGATCGGAAGCCTAACTTGTAGACCTGCTATGCTGAGGACTAAACCATAGACCCTGGCAAATTCGCCACAACAAAGTCATTCTGTGAGCCTTGCGGGGCCAAGCACACAGAGGCACTTTCCTGCTGGCTACATACCTCTACTTTCAAGAGAAATGTTTTCTTGATATTTCTTTTTTATCTATTTGCATTGTTTTCCCTCTAAGTCTTCCCCCAAATAAGCTTGTTTTGACGTACCTTGAGTTCATTTTGCCAGATTGTCTGTTGTTAATTCCATGTCATCTCTCCCTCTCCAGATTTTGCTTTGCATCACAGGGGAGAAGCCTTCATTTCCCAGAATTGTTTTTCCCATTTGCTTCCAGGTCACATTCTGCCACTGAGGGGTACAGACATGAGATCTCAAAGAGAATTGAGAAAGAGAAACCGCTTTCTCCAGCAGCAGTTCTGCAAAAACATAAGACGTCAAACAGGAGATTATCAGCAGTAGCTTCTAAGCAAGTTCTTAGAAAGCACCCGATTTCCTGGTGTTTCCAAAGATTCTTGAAGTTTGCCGAATCCTGGTGAGCTCCTGCAAACTGCCTGCTTTGGTGCCAAGGGAAAGTAAAATCATCTGTACTAGCTTTGTAGCTACTCAGGTGCTTTTTGGCTTAATGAACTCAAGCCAAAACTTCCCTGAGCCCTCTTAAGTCTCATTCCCTGTATCTAAAACCTTTCCTACTTGAAATACCTTTCTAGGCTATTTTCTGACCAAACCTGAAAATTTTAGTGAGTTTGTGTAGAAAGAACTATTCCTAGTTATTTTGGCCCTCTCCTCAAGATCCTTAAACAAAATATACAATGGCCTGCCTTTAGAGAGAGGAGAGAAAACCACCGTGAATTACCTATTTCTCGATTCCACTGTTAGTGACTAATGTGCCCTTTGTACTTCCTAGATTGGAGCCTCAGAGACTAATTGAAAGCTTGAAAGTAAGTCCTCTAGCCAATAAGAGAAAGATCTTTGTATCTGGCCTGATGCTGGATAATTAAGAAGCTCTCCTTGGCCTGTAGGTCTCCTTAGTCGTGTTTCCAGGGTATGGCAAACAGGCTTGCTTGGCTAGGGAATAGGAGGAACCATAGAAGTGTGAGTAGGTTTAAAACTATATGCACTAGAATCACCTCATGGACCCCAAAACTAGTGGTTCTCAACATCCTGCAGATAATCAGCTGCAAAAGCACTTACAAAAAAAAAAAAATCATGTCCTGACTCATACCAAAGTTTTGATTTAATTGATCTGGCTTCAAACCAAAGCATTAGTAATTTTTCAAAGTTCTCAGATGATTTTAATATGCAGTCAGGGTTGAGAAACACTGAGAAGATGTCCGTGAAATGCCCAACACAGATCCTGCTCAAGAAATGTTAGCTTTTTTCCTCTGCTGTCATTACCAGGAAATCTGAGACTTGAGCCCAGGCTTCTTGGCAGTGTTGCTTCCTTTGCCCCACAGCAGCCCAGAAGTGTGGATATGACTATACAGCACAGTCTTTGTCACTGGCTGAGCATTCCAGTTAATGGGGAGTTTGCAAAAGCATCGATGCCTGGTTCTATCCTGACCAGTTAAATCAGCACCTCTGGGGTGGGACCCACACCTCAGTATTATTAATTTTTCCATAAACATTTGCCACATGATCTGATCTCTATTTCCCCATTATAATTTTTGTGTAGTTCTTTATGCCACTTCAGTTACAACTGCTTGTTTATAGTATCTAACCCACTGTACTGTGTACCCAAGGTCAAGGTGGATGATTTGTTTCATAGTTTTTATACATCCTTTTTCTCCTTTCACTCAGAACCACCAGAGTTCTAACATATTGTATATATTTAAGTAACACTAATTTAATTAATTGTCTGAGGCCAAGAATACCCATCTGAAACCCTCCAACTTCTCCAATCTACTTTTTCACTTACATTCCTTGACGTATTTTCTTCTGTCGTCATACAATGTCTTGTTTCGCCCTGTAGCTAAAATGATCTCTTCAAAATTCAACTCCATCAGTGAAGTTGGTTGATGGGTATGATAGTACATAGATAATGATATAATTAGCATGCATGTTCATTATAATGTTGTGTATGTGAGAAGGCACCCACAATTTATAAATCTCTCCAGTGATTCAAAAATGCACCCAAGGTTAAGAATCACTGTTCTAAGAGTAGGTTGAGACCAGATTGCAGAAGCATCTGAGACCCAAGACCAGCTCTAGACGTTGGAGTGAAATAAATTAAGGCACTGGGTCATCACTGAAGTCTTTGAGCAGAGGTACAACTGAACCGGAGATGTTTTTAAGTGTATAAGCCTGAAGACAGCATATGGATATAAGAAGGAGAATTAATTACTTCTGATTGGGTCTTTATTCATTTCTCAAAGGACTTATGTAATCATCTAAGTTCTGTTTCCATGCTTTTGAACTGTGGTATTGGAGAAGACCCTTGAGAGTCCCTTGGACTGCAAGGAGATCCAACCAGTCCATTGTAAAGAAGATCAGTCTTGGGTGTTCATTGGAAGGACTGATGCTAAAGCTGAAACTCCAATACTTTGGCCACCTCATGCAAAGAGTTGACTCATTGGAAAAGGCCCTGATGCTGGGAGGGATTGGGGGCAGGAGGAGAAGGGGACAACAGAGGATGAGATGGCTGGATGGCATCAACAACTCGATGGACACAAGTTTGAGTAAACTCTGGGAGTTGGTGATGGACAGGGAGGCCTGGCATGCTGCGATTTATGGGGTCACAAAGAGTCAGACACAACTGAGCGACTGAACTGACTGATGGATAATTATTTTTTCTTCCTGATAGCTTACACTCATTTGAGTATCTGTCAAAGAGCCACATTTCAGTATATTAATCATTTTACTGAATGTTACAGCTTGAAGTCCTATCTGCTAGTTTTATTAAAATATAAATGAGGGAGGAAAAAAAACCTCTGCATTATCTAGGAGCATATCCATATGAGCAGCCTGACTCCATTAGCTGTTATCTGCAGCGGAGACAGATTGTGAGTGGTCATTATCTTAAGGACACAGCTCTTCAGTGGCTGTTCAAAAGAAGACCAGACTGGGCAAGAAAGGTACCTCCCTGATCAGTAACTACCATTACTGGTCCCCACAGGAAACAGAATTTCAATTGTCAGAACCATCCTAGTGGATCAATAGAATACAACTATGAATTTAATAATCTAGAAACCAAGGATATAGTTTCACTTTTCTGAATGAATTTACATCTTTTAAAAGAGCTAGCACATTCACAGTTTTGCTAACACAGTCCTGTGATGTAGGGAGCAAATGCCCAAAAATATTCTAGAGAGAAGATAAGGAAGTGAGATTAAAACATCAGATGGAGCAACCTCTGGAATTCCTCCTTTGTAACCCACCTTTACCCCCACTCCAAATTAAAACTTATGGAAGAAAAACATGTATTTTAAAAAATTACTAACTTATCTTAGAGGCAGAAGGTGAAACTCTGAGGTGCCAGAAATAAAGGGAAAATCCTTAGACTGGAAGGCTACGGGAGCCGAAGTCCTGTAGAATGTCTGATATTATTGTTGTTTTATAGTCGCTCAGTCATGTCTGATTCTTTTCAATGGCATGGACTATAGCCCACCATGCTCCTCTGTCCATGGGATTTCCCAGGCAAGAATACTAGAGTGGGTTGTCGTTTCCTTCTTCAGGAGATCTTCCTAACCCAGGGATCAAACCCAGGTCTCCCGCATTGGCAGGGGGATTCTTTACCACTGAGCCACCTGGGAAGCACTGCAGAATACAGGGAGAACAAAGATGCAAAAGTTTAGGTGCTATGTTTTCACATCTCTGAGGAGGTCAAGGCTTCAGGACTAGAGCACAGAACTGGGCTCCCTGAATGACTCTGGGAACTGGGGAGACTGCAGCATCTGTGACTGGGAAATGAAAAGTTTCCCCACTGGCTGGGAAGCCAACCCTCTCTCCCAGGCCTTCTTCAATGTCCCTCCAGATAAGAGCCTTGGGAAATGGGATCTTAAACCCACTGTGCACCACACAGCAGGCACCAAACCCACTGGACACTCCAAAGGACATTACTCACGTAAACAAGGGTCCTCTGTTCTGTCATTGATTCCTAGGTGGCAAATAATACCAAATGATAGTGACTGAAAACATCCCTCATGTTTCTGACAGTCAAAAACTCAAGCATGACAAAACAAGGTCCACAGTGTGGACTCCATAAAGTCTGGGACTCAGCTAGGAATGTCTTGATTGGCGTGACTGACATGTTGATGCAGACAGACCACTGGGAGCTTATCAAGGACTGTAAGACAGTGTCTTCACCTCCTCTTCACAAGGGTGTTTTCAGAGCTTCCTTGGAGGGTGGCAGCTGGGTTCCATGAGCACCAGGTAGAAGCTGGAAGGACTCCTATGTCCCAGGCTTTGATGTTTCACTTCTGCCACATTTCATTGCTCAGGTACGGGCCACAGAACCAGCCAGGATTCAAGACACAATCACACAAGAGCGAGAATAACGCGAAACATGGTTCTTAGCAGGAGTGGATTCTTAGAGACTAGTGATGATGCTGGAATTGGACTATGTGTCAGTGCTTGGCTGCAGTTGTGGAAATCTTGGTGTAAACGCCTAATAGAAATGGATTCAATCCAATGGTGCCCTTCAGAAGTGGTCACAAAACTCCTCCCATAGAAGGACTTCTGCATATTACAGCATCCACACGGCTGCCTCAGAATTCCCACAGGTGATAGATTCCCTGGAAGATGAGCTCCAAGAGAAGTAGGTGATTCTTAGCTGGCACGTGAGCTCCAAAACTGACTAAGTGAGGCTCCTCAGGGTTGTACCCCATCCAAGATCCAGTCAGCTGTTCTGACCAGCCTCAGGAGTAAAGCAGAGCTGGGGTAGGGACTAGATGGGAGGTAGGCTACCCATTCGGAGAAGACAATGGCACCCTGCTCCAGTACTCTAGCCTGGAAAATCCCATGGACGGAGGAGCCTGGTGGGCTGCAGTCCATGGGGTCGTGAAGAGTCGGACACGACTGAGCGACTTCACTTTCACTTTTCACTTTCATGCATTGGAGAAGGAAATGGCAACCCACTCCAGTGTTCTTGCCTGGAGAATCTCAGGGAAAGGGGAACCTGGTGGGCTGCCGTCTATGGGGTCGCACAGAGTCGGACACGACTGAAGTGACTTACCAGCAGCAGGCTATCCAGTGACTGTAACCATGCATCAAGAAGTGCCACAGAGACCAGGAGCCAAATGAACGAGGACGTACCATTATTTGAAGGATGTAAGACCACTTGCATGTTCACAGAAATTGTACAGTGCAATTCACAGCAGAGATGTGTGTGCAGATGAACACAAATGACAAGTCTTGTTGTGCTTCCTCTGTCTAGAGGAAGATTAATTGAGGAAAACTGATGGGGGAAATGAGTGAGAGGAGCCTGGTTGTCATGGCTGTGGCAAGTTCCTCTCTGCCTGGCTGATGCTTCAGAATAGAGCAGAGGTATATGTTGGCCTCATAATTCAGACTGCTTGAAAGACAGCAAAGAAAGAATACCTACTTTAGTAAAATCAAGATGCACAAGCATGTAAAGGCAATGCTGTGCCAAACCAACATTTCTCATGGGATAAGCACATGGGAATGTGAGTCCAAAAAGTCCTTCTCCCAAGAAAATCCCTCTTTTGACAGCCAATGCAGCACAAGTGGGTTATAAAGTAGCTCATGCCATGAAGCATTTAAAAGAGTCAGAAAATTATTGGAGACTCTACCAAGGAGTTGTCAGTCAACCTTATAGAATATTCTGTGTGACCTTATCTTAAATGTGTAGCAGAAATAATTCTTCCCTCAGGATGGGGTCATGTATTATAATTTGCTCAATTCAATGAAATGTGAGCAGAAGTGATTGTGTCACCTCCAAGCTGAAGTCCTGAAAATGTCCCCTTAAGATTACCCTGTCTGTCTCTCCACTTTCAGTAATGAGTGTGGAGGCTGTGTTGACACAGCAGGGTCTTTAAAGCAAAGCTGCCTGAATGACTGTGTTTGGAGGTCGTCTGCTACTGCAGGTAGCCTCATCTATGCTGTTACTCCAGAGCCTTGGTGGGCTCATCTTTGTAGCCCCAGCGGTGCCCTGATGCTGGAGCAGGCATGTGGGAAGACCACTGGTAGGGACAGCACTGGGATGGGAAAGCTTGTTATTCAGCTTGGAGTGGCATTAGTGGAAGCAATCCTAGAATATACCTCCAGAGAAGAAAGTTGAATGAAGCCACAGTCAGAATGAGGGAGAAAACCTGGAGAAGGAGGGATGGTGTGGGTGGCCTCCAGAGTTGAGGTGCTAGATGTGGGTAAATTGCATTCAGGATTGAGCTGTTCAGGTGTTAGTTTACAAATGGGTAGCACATGCTTCTGGTTTCCCTGGTAGCTCCACAATGCAGGAGATCCCAGTTCAATTCCTGGGTTGCAAAGATACCCCAGAGGAGGGCATGGCAACCCATTCCAGTGTTCTTGCCTGGAGAATCGCCATGGACAGAGGAACCTGGCAGTCTACAGTCCATGGGGTCGCAAAGAGTCGGATATGACTGAGCAACTAAGCAGAGCACAACACAACACGTGCTTCAGGCCTCATTCAGCAGAGAACGTACTTGAGATTGAAGACTGTGCTCTAAATTCTATCAGTGGAGAGTGTTGTTACTTGAACCATGAGATGATTATAACAAAAGCACTACCATTTATCCACCAGAGAGGAAACAAGTGATTGTATGGTATTTACCAACATATAAAATGATGGCAAACAGCACACCCTGTTGTGCTGGAGTCTGGCTCCAGCAGCCAGGGAATCAACCTGAAGAGATGGATGGTGTCGGCGAGAAAAATGAGGCAGCCTCTCAGTTTTCCTGGACTGCCTATTTATTTCAAGTTTAAGATTTTCTTTTATACTTTTACAAAAGCATTAGGTCAGAGCATTAGGTCAGTTCCCCCTCACCCAGATTTATTATTTCCATAAATCATTGTTGCTCTTCAAACAGAGTTCCTGCTTCAGTGATTCTCTCGAAATCAGCCTTACCATCTATTATCTACTTCCTCTAATGTGCCCTATAGTTAACTTGTGATTACATTGTAACTCATGCTACATTCCTCAGTTTACTACTTATCTTCCTAAATCCTGTTTGTCCCTAACATCCTGAGCTCACTATCTCTTAAAAAGGCTCCTAGCTATAGTGTCTCTAAAACTTCCTAACTTCTATAAGCTATAGTAAAATATGCTAACTTTACAACATTCCTTAAATCTTTTACTTTTAACTATTTTAATTATTTCTAAGCCCTAAATTCAGTAAACTCCTTTGCCATAAACATTTTCCTCACAAATAGGCTTTAGATAGAAATCCCTCCCATGGCCTCAAGCTGCGGCCTATGTGCTCATCCTGTAACACTCTTTTCTAAAAGTCCTTAAACAAATGTCAATGATTAACTTTATGAATTATTCTCTGAGCACAGCTGCAGAAGGCTTTGTGCCTTCTCATGCTCCTCTCAAGAACAATAAGCACCTTAATATTCCTTTTCAGTCAACTCAGCCGAGGAGAGGAAAAAACAAGTCAGAATTACAAGGCCTAACTCCTTCATCCAAGGTCCATGCCTGCGGAATGAGGAGAGGGGACTGGGGCCGTGCCTCCATTTTGTCAGTAATGCCTAATGCGGCTCCCGACACTGTAGGCGTCTTACCTGATTATTGGAAAAGTTGATCATTGCCACAAAAACACTATCTCCCTACATTAACCCTTATCTGAGAAGAGCAAATGAGCATTTATCTATTGACAGCAGGTTGCAGAGACAGGGTTTCTGGTTCAAATCTTGGCTCACCTGTTTTCTGTTGGGATATCTTACAAGGTGGTTACTTGACTTCTTTCTGCTCCAATATCCTCAACTGTTAAATGAAGATGAAAGAAACTCCTCTGTCCTGAGGTCGGCACATGAATTATACTGGATCAGGAAGAAAAGTGCTAAGTACTGTGTCTCATAGATGAGTCCTAAACAAATGTTAGATGTCATGATTTAACCAGGATCCTTTAAAAGTACTGCACAGGTATCCTTACCCACCCCCTTTCCTCCCTTTCCCACTGAAATGCTTAAGACAGTTCACTTCTCCCCTCTCCACACTTGCCACACAATTCCTGGGGACACAGAGCAGCACTGGGGGGTCTTGCTCTAGGAGGAGGGCATCACAGCTAAGCGTCCTAATTCCCCTCTCTCCCTCTGTGTGTGTGTGCTTAGTCGCTCAGTCATGTCCAACTCTTTGCGACCCCAAGGACTCTAGCCCTCCAGACTTCTCTGTCCATGGCGATTCTCCAGGCAAGAATACGGGAATGGTTAGCCACGCCCTCTTCCAGGGGATCTTCCTAACCCAGGAATTGAACCAGGGTCTCCCACATTTCAGGCAGATTCTTTACCATCTGAGCCACCATGGAAGCCCAAGAATACTGGACTGGGTAGCCTATCCCCTCTCTAGGGGATCTTCACAACCCAGGAATTGAACCAGGGTCTCCTGCATTGCAGGCGATTCTTTATCAGCTGAGCTGCCAGGGAAGCCCTCTCTCCCTCTAACTTGACACTATTCTTGTCTGCTTCCCGCCTAGACTGGGGTGTTCAGGAGCCTGCAGCTGCTTCTCTTAGAGGGAGAGTGACCAGACAATGCCCTTCTTGGTGTGCTTTACTAGATATCAGAAAATCCCCACCACCAAGAACATTTTATCACATTCTAATGTCTAAAATCCTATAAGTCAGGACACATTCATTTAGTTAAAATATAAAAATTCCAGGGAGAAGATATATAGCAAGACTTATCAGTCACATGGGATTCTCAGGTAGCTCAGTGGTAAAGAATCTTCCTGCCAATGCAGGAGATGCAGGAGACTAGAGTTCAGTCTCTGGGTTGGGAAGATCCCCTGGAGAAGGGAATGGCAACCCACTCCAGTATTATTGCCTGGAGAATCCCGCAGACAGACTGTAGCCTGGTGGGCTACAGTCCATGGGGTCACAAATGACTAACACTTTCATTTTTCATATACTTCAGTATAAATGAATTTCTCAGATTTTTTTTCTGAAAGCAGGTTAGACAACGGGGAGATATAAGAGAGTATGAAAAGCCTGAGGATTTGAGAAGCAACTGAGAAGAAAAAGAATCCAAATAAGAGTCCTGGAAACCTCAGAGACAGTCATTGTATAGGTACCATTTGGACCAAGGCTGCTCTGAATGAGTCGTGTCCCCAAATGAGATGTATCCCCAGAGGCCCCATAGGGTTCTCAGGGTCTCATCTTAAGAAGAAATTACTTTCAAATCCTGGGATTGCAGAGTCTATAATGGTTATCTGAGCTGTTATTCATCAGGGAACAGAGAGTAATCAGAGTGCTCATCCAGAAAGTATGGGCTTTGGAACCAAAGACATTTTTATCAGGACACATGCTGCATGGAGAGCTTGGACTTCCCATCAAACATGTCAAATGCCTGCCCTCCCACTCGGTTAAAGGATCTGGAATCCCCTGGCCTTCTAAATGTGTCACTGTGGCCTTTTAGGGGAGTATAAGCATAGGAATAAACACAATGGATGAGCAGATCTAGCTGGGAATTATTCAGGCATCACATTTTAGAGCAGAAGTTTTAAATTTTTTAGTTTACACACTTTAAAATAATATTGAGCCTCCCAAAAAACTTGTGTTTATGTGAGTTAATTTATCTCTAGAAGTATTTACCATTTTAGAAAATAAAATTGAGGAATTAAAAATATTTTTATCCATTTATTTTAAATAACAATAATAAAATATAAACAGAAATTACATGCATTATGGAAAGTAACTATTTTTTGCAAAACAAAAAAACGATTGCTTGGTTTCTTATCAGTCAGCTATACATGTGTAGTATAGTAGGAAATAGATATATTGACCTTGGTTCCACCTTGGTTCAGAGTTCCTAAACTTCCTGAAATTTCCTGAATGATAGAGGTAAGAGAAGCACTTTTTGTTATTCCTAAGAAGCCCCTTCCAACTGTACCTGTGTTTATACTAATGAGGTGACTCTTGGAGGGCCCCAGATAGCTTCAGGATGGGAGTTGGTTGCCAGAGGAACCAACCTGTGATTAGAGGGTGGGAACTTTCAGCTCCACCCCTGAGTTCTAGAGGGACTGGAGATTGAGTTCAATCAACAAAGACCAGTGATTTAATGTAATGTAATGAATGTAATGAAACATCCATCGAATCTCCTAAATGGGGTTTGAGAAGCTCCCTGGTTGGTGAACATATCAAAGTGGTGAAGGGTGTGTTCCTAAAGAGGGCATGGACGCCGTGTGTGCACACTGCACACCCCCTGTGCATCTCTTCTGTTTCCTGAGTTGTAGGCTCTGTAATAAACTGGTGGACGTAAGTAAAGGGTTATCCTGTGTTTTTTGAGTTGTTCTAATGAATTGTCAAAAGGGGCAGGGAAGGTTGTAGGAACTCCCAAATCTGTAGCCAGCCGAGCAGAAGTGTGGGTCACCCGGCACCCCGTTTGTGGTATGCGTCTGAAATGGGCAGTCTTGTGGGACTGAATTCTTAATCTGTGATGTCCATACCAACTGTGGCAGTCAGTGTCAGAACTGAGTTCAATCACTGGATACCTGATTGGTGTCAGAGAATCAGAGGCAGGTATCATGTGACTTTGGAAAACACCACATGAAAGAAGAAGAGTGAGAAAGCAAATAACATTTCAGTACTGTTGTAAAAATAGTTTTGACTTTGCAGGACCCCCTCCCGAAAATGTTTCAAGGGACCTCAGGTGTCCCTAGACCCCACCTGAAGACCTCTGTGTTAAAGGATTGTTTTCTGGGATTGGGCTGATCTGAAATTATCCATTCCTTAGTCCCTGAATACCTCATGCAAGTCTCGGAAGTTCAGAAAAAGTTAGAAATAGCTTTTCCATAATTAAGGACACTCCTAGATCTAAGATGAAGACTTCAGGGAGTTCTGGAGTTTGTAGAATGACTATGGACTGGGATAGAATAGTGTTTGTAGGTCTGTTTGCTGAACCTCTGTGTTTGTGAATCTGGGAACCAGAGGGGAAGTAGCTGTAGCCTAATGAATACAGAGTGCAAAGTACCCAACTCTGCCACTTCACGGCCTTACAACCTTGGGAAAAGTCACTGCATCCTTCTGAGATTTCCTCTTTTGCAAAATGGAGATAATATCCAGGCACATTGCAGATGTGACCTTATTTTACTCACATGCACATTCTACACATTCTACACACATTCTCTCTATAATGCCATGAGACATGCAAAGTCAAGGGGACACAGTTACCTCTCTTTTAGCAATGGGAAGTCACATGCTCAATGAAGTGCTCAGTAGATGCAAGGTGCTTAATTGGAATCCAGGTTTGTTTGACCTTGAATCCCATGCTTTTCCTCATCCTACTGGCTTAGAGAGAAGGGGTCCAGGGTCAGCACAGAGCAGAGAATGGTGGGGGATGGGGTTTGTTCTGTAAGTTTAACCAGAGCTCATGGCATGTGGTGACAATGCCAGGAGTGAATGAGTGCTCAACACCCAATAACTGAGGAGGATGTTTGTACAATGAGTGGAAAATGGGAAAGTAATTTCGTTGGTTGTCAGAGGGCTAGAGTGAGGAGAAAGGCCCTCAGAGCAGATGTGCTGGGTAAGCAAACATCATCCCCACCCCTGCATCTCTCAGGGGAGGGGCAGGAGAGGGGATTCTCCATTTTATTTAGATGCTGATGCCTGGCAAAATTTGCTGCAAATCCATTTTCTCTCTCATGACTTAGGAGAATGGAGTCAGATGGTTAGCATGCTAGACTGTTCATAGCTATGTTAAGCAGCAGGTGACCTAGAAAAGATTTGCCCTAAGAAAAAAGTGATAACACGTTATCCCTGGATAATGATATTTTGTCTGTATGCACTGTTAAGAAGTTTCAGAAATATTATGGGAAACAAGAAAAGGTTCTTTCATACAGCTGGCACCTTGCTAAATAAATGTATATTCCATACCTGATTCTTTAATGAGGATTCTAAATGTATTCTCGTACTGCTGCCAGACAGATTTTGTCTATCTTTTCTTATGCAAAAAATCTAGATGGACTTTCAACTTGAGATTGTGCCTGGACAACAGTCTTCAATACAACCTGTCCCATTTCACACTTTAAAAATGTGGGGAAAAAATTAAAACTCTCATTATTATTGAAAACAATCACTGACAGACAATCTAATATCAGAATCAAAGAGGAAAAGACACTACTTATGAAGCAGATGGAGCTGCATTGAGACACACCAAGCCAAAGAGCTCTCTGCTCCACATAAAACACAGACTGTCAACAAATGTGAGACAGAGGCATTGCCTGTGGCCTGAACTAAGCTCATCCTTAGATGCTGCTGGGCTGTGAGACAAACAGGGCATGGACTCTTTACCCCATTAACTACTCTCTAGAAAGAATACAAGTCCCAGGGGAAAATAAGGCAGGAGGTAGGAGAAGACTCAAGGTATAATGTCACGTGCAGTCCCATGAGTGAGGAGCTGGTTGTATGAGCAGAGAGAAGTCCCCTCATAATGGACCATGTTGGGAGTGGGTGGGAGTTGTGTGGTGTGTGTGTGTGTGTGGCATGTGAGGTGTACAGTGTACGTGTGCAGCATGTGTGAGAATGTAGTATGTCTAATGAGTGACATGTGTAATGTGTTGTATGGTATGTGTTTGATATAATGAGTGAATATGTATGTGTGATATGCAGTGTGTGTATGTGGTATATATTTGTGTGTGTGTATGTGGTATGTATTTGGCATATGCATGTATGTGGATGTGGTATGTGTAGGGGGTGTATGTGCGGGGTGTACATACCTAACTACCATAATTGAGGCTCCTAAAGAATCAGGCAATTGAAAGAGAGGGATGACTTCCCTTGGATAAAGACCCATCAGAAATTTGGAGTTGGCCTGGAGCTATTTGTGCATGTTGACCTGGCCTGCAAATGAAATAAAGGGTGTTGATTATTGGTCTGGGCTTCCCAGGTGATGCTAGTGGTAAAGAATCTGCCTGCCAATGCAGGAGACATAAGAGATGTGGGGTCAATCCCTGGGCTGGGAAGATCCCCTGGAGGAGGGCATGGCAACTCACTCCAGTATTGTTGCCTGGAGAATCCCATGAACAGAGAAGCCTGGCAGGCTATAGTCTATAGAGTAACAAAGAGTCAGACACAACTGAAGTGACTCAGCACACATGCATTATTGGTTCATCATATGCTGAGCAGAGAGCAGGAATGAGAGTCATTCATTTACTGTATCTGCTTCTAAGCATTAAATCTGAAAAGAAATCTGGCTATTTTTTTGAGAAAAAGAAGAAATCCATCAAGTAATTTGGAACTGCAGAAGCATAATTTATACCAAGAAAAAAAACATCTGGAAGGCTCAGAAGAAAAAGATGTCTCTAAAAAAAAATACTCCTCAATGAATAGAAAAAAGATATTTCAAGGAAATGTTTTAGTGTCATGCAAAGATGTAAGAAGGCATAAGCAGCATCATAAACAAAAAGGCAGGGAGAGGGAAGGAAGAAGATGTCATGAAAGGAGCCATTGTGGGGAATGGAGCTGTTAAGACAACACTTGCAGCAATGACAACCAAAAAAGACCAATTCATGGTGCAGAAAAATCCCATCAATTACTGGAAGGGCAGGTTTGAGAAGCTGATAGAATGCCAAAAGAAAGGATAAGAAGTCAAAACAAAGTAAGAGGAAATAGGAATGAAAGATATCCAAGGGTGTTCCTGGAAGAGAAACAAGGGGGAAACAATGAGAGAAAAGCGGAATCAAACTTACAAGAAATCTTTCCTGCGCTTGCAAAGGAGGGCAAGAAAGTCTTGTGGAAGCAGGTTTCAAGAGCTTATCATTTTTAGATACAATAATTTAAAGCATACCTGGAGCATCGCCACCTCCACCATCATCTACTCAACATCCTAGCAAAGCATTTTTATTCATTCACTCAACAAATATTTATTTTATGCACCAGGCACTAAAATTGTAAAGGTCAAAGGAAAAGCCCTCAAAGATTCAGGCAGGACAAAATTGTTTACTTATAATATGCACAGTAAACCAAATATCAGATCATTAGAAGACATCCATCATCTTAAGGGGTTGTTTGGGGGCTCAGGGATTTCATAGGCTGCCAAGTTACCTTTTTTGTATGAATGACAGATGCAGATATATAGTTATTACCAACTGAACTTGGATCCACTTGCCTACCTCACAGCCAAGCCAATTTACTGACACCACATTGGGGTGAAGCAAAGTACAGTGTTTATGGCAGGCACCAAGCAAGGAGAAAAAGCAGCTCATGCTCAAAAGACCCAAACTCTCCATAACTTTCAGCAAGGGTTTTTAAAGACATTATTAGGGGAGGGGATTATAGGTGATCAGCTCATGGACCTTCTGATTTGTTGCTGGTGAGGTAACAGGGTGGTGTTTCAGGAATCCTAACCAGCAACCTTCTGGTTCCAACCAGTCGGGGATATACCACCATCCTCCTTCTGGGTAGGAAAGTCTTTGTTCCTGCAGAACAACTTGAAGATACATATCAGATTATTATGTATATCCTTCAGGAGGAACTAGGACTCTTTCATCATTGAACTGTTGTTTCTTGACTGCTTTTCCTTCCTTTCTCTGTTTCCTCTCTTCTCTTATTAAGTAACTAGTTGACTCTGCTCTTTGGAACTCAGAGAAGGCCTAGGAGACTAAATCTTTTTTTTTTTCTACAAACAAGAAATGGGAGACATGGGGGCTTTGTACCTGGGAGAGTCCCATAGGATTCTGCTTGGTTTCACAGTGGTGTGAAGCCATATTAGTATTGAATGTTTAAAAATATATATAAAGACATTTGACAACTAATGGAGAGTTGGAGCAGAATCAAAGACCTAAAATTGAAGAAGTCATGTATGGAAGTCCTAAAATTATTAAAATATACACTTTCATAAATAATTTGTACATGTGGTTGTAAACTGAAAATATACATCACATACTATACAAGAAAAAGAATATATATAAACATGCATATCCTTACCTCAACAATTCTATGAATAGAAATATTTCTGCCAAAGAATTATTTAAGGATGTGTAATGGTTTCTAAATAAGGATATAATTTACAATGTTAGTTACAAAGTGAAAAAAATAGAATAAGAATAAAACAATGGTGGCATTGGTTATATATACAATAATTTATATTTATGATGAAACAAAATAGAACAATGTAGATCAAGTCCATTTATAGGGTAATAAGCTGTGGCAGAGACATTACGTTGCCAACAAAGGTCTGTCTAGTCAAGGCTATGGTTTTTCCAGTGGTCATGTATGGATGTGAGAGTTGGACTGTGAAGAAAGCTGAGCACCGAAGAATTGATGCTTTTGAACTGTGGTATTGGAGAAGACTCTTGAGAGTCCCTTGGACTGCAAAGAGATCCAACCCTGGGATTGGAGATCAGCCCTGGGATTTCTTTGGAGGGAATGATGCTGAAGCTGAAACTCCAGTACTTTGGCCACCTCACGTGAAGAGTTGACTCATTGGAAAAGACTCTGATGCTGGGAGGGATTGGGGGCAGGAGGAGAAGGGGACGACAGAGGATGAGATGGCTGGATGGCATCACCGACTGGATGGATGTGAGTTTGAGTGAACTCCAGGAGTTGGTGATGGACAGGGAGGCCTGGCGTGCTGCAATTCATGGGGTCGCAAAGAGTCGGACACGACTGAGTGACTGAACTGAACTGAACTGAACTGAAGCTGTGGCATTTTTACCCAAAAAATGGATTTGCCTGTTGGTAGGTGTCAAACCCAAAGACACAACTAAGATCAGGAGAAGGAAGGATTTATTATTACTTGCAGCAAGTAAAGAGGACACCAGGGCTATTTCCCAAAGCAGTGTCTCTCCAACAGCAAAATAGGGGAAGTTTTAAGCTAAGCGTACATGCATATTCATGAAGGGGCTTAGGTGGTCCACTGAGTTCAAACTTTAGTGGATTGAGGTCACTAGGGTCAGAAAATGTTGACATCACCATCCATTAGGTTTTAGTTGATCTGGTGGTTGAGTACTTCAGGCTAATCTTTACTGCTAATCAGAACTGGGAGTCTTTAACAAATGATCAGATACTCGGGTTCAATCCCTGGGTTGAGAAAATCCTCTGGAGAAAGGAATGGCAACCCACTCCAGTATTCTTGTCTGGAGAATTCCATGGACTTCTCCTGGTGGGCTACAAACCATGGGGTATCACAGAGTCAGACACCACTGAGCAACTGAGCAGGACTAAGAGATTATTTTTGCTATTGCAAATTCTTTTGCCCAACAGTAGTTGTTTGTTCCCATAAGATGCTTAATCTTGAGAACTGTTAACCTTGAGAACTGTTCAAAGGCAAGCCTTGTGGCTAGGCTTAGATTGGAAAATGGTTTAAGCCAAAAATGGTTTCTCTTATGTCAAGAAAGCCATGCTTGGTTCTCTTCCTCCTGTCCTATTTGTTTACAATATGTTGCCATGTTGAAAAAAACAAAAAGCATGTATTTACAGTCTAATTCTACTTTAGAAAAAATTATATGTGTGTAAATAGAAAATAAATTCTAGTAATTTCTGCAATTAAATGTTAATAGTTGTTATATCTGTTGCAGGAAGGAGGACCCCTTCCAGGGCCCAAAACTGGGCTCTTGTCTAACACTGGGAAATGAATTGTCCGAGGAGACACATGTGCTGACAAAGCAAGAGATTTTATTGGGAAAGGGCACCCGGGTGGAGAGCAGTAGGGTAAGGGAACCCAGGAGGACTGCTCTGCCGTGTGGCTTGCAGTCTCAGGTTTTATTGCAATGGGATTAGTTTCTGGGTAGTCTTTGGCCAATCATTCTAATTCAGTCTTTCTTGGTGGCGCACGCATCGCTCAGCCAAGATGGATGCTAGTGAGAGGGATTCTGGGAAGTGGACAGACATGCGGTGTCTCCTTTAGACCTTTCCCAAACTCTTCCGGTTGGTGGTGGCTTATTAGTTCCATATTCCTTATCAGGATCTCCTGTCATAAAACAGCTCATGCAAATGGTTACTATGGTGCCTGGCCAGGGTGGGCAGTTTCAATCAGTGTGCTTCCCCTAACATATCTAGATGGCAAGATTTTGCATGCTTGTAATTTTCTGTTTTATCTTAGTTTGTTGGGTTCATCTGGATGTTCCAGTTGTTTTGCAAGTTGCATGTTTGCGTGTGTGTTCCATCATGTCCAATTCTTTACAACCCCATGGACTGTAGCCTGCCGGGCTCCTCTGTCCGTGGAATTTTCCAGGCAAGAATACTGGAGTGTATGCCATTTTCTACTCCAGGGGATCTTCTGATTCAGGGATCGAAGCTGTGTCTCTTGTGTCTTCTACATTGGCCAGCAGATTCTTTACCACCGTGCCTCCTCAGAAGCCCAAGCTGTATGTAAGAGACTTAAATAAGGTTGTGATATAATTAGATTTTCAAGGGTAGAGACGGGATTGCAGGACAAGTATAAGAAACAAGGTAATTGAAACAAATCAGATGAGAGATAATGGCAGTTGGAAGCCAGACAGTGGGAATGGGCAAAAGTGGGTAGAATTGAGTGATTCCAAAGACAAGAACTGATGGGGTTGGAGATTGGTTAGATACAGGAGTGGTGCTGCAGATAATTACAGTGCAGTAAGAAATCATGCTTCCTTGGAGTCTAAAGTAAGGAAGAGTCAGCCAGATGGAAAGGAAAGGAAGGGCATTTCAGCCAGAAGTGTTTATTCCATTATTTGACCTGTCTTACAGTGGCCTTTCCCAGCCAAACTGCAAACACACCCACCAAAGTTGAATTAACATTTTCAAAGGGAGCGGAAAGCACAGTTCCCTCTGGAAACTCAGAGCACATTATGTCAAAGTGAATCCATCTGTCCTCGCTATAGCAATCTCCGGACAGGCTGCCCTAGGCTGCTTTGCAGAAAAGGGTTATTCTCTGCTGAGCGCCTCATTTACACCTGAATGGAGAACTCACGGGAATTCTGGACGAGCCATGCACAGCACAGTTACTATTTCTAGGAAATTTTTTTTTGACTCCAATGACTTACAAAAACAGAATGATGTCCCACTGCCCAGTAATAATCACTGTGACCTTCACTGGGAATGAAGGGTCCTTTCCCCAAGGACCTGATCCAAAATACTATCTAGCAGATAGGAGCGCCTGTCAGAACAGGAAGCTCCATCACGTTGACAGGCTCTCCCTGAAGACTCCAAGTGCCCCAGGATTTGAACAAAGCATCCTTTTATATGCAGGGTGAAGGAGGTGCAAATTTCTAAATGGCACAAAATAAAGTGGCTTGTAATTATCTCTCTTTAGCAGACATTTGAAGTAGGAATAGGTCACTGGGATTTCCATTCCAAATCTGCACTGCAGTTTCCTCAAAAAAAAAAAAAAAAAAAACTTGTTTTTCACTTATTCTATTCAACATTTCTTACCAGTTATAATTTATAACAATAATAATGATAACCATAGGAAATAACATGAATAGCTCATAGTTTGCCAGATCCTAAACCTATCTTGTTTTATCTTTAGAACCACTGATGAACTAACAACTGTACAACAACATGATGAAGGTAACTTAATTTCTAGAGATGTCAGAGAGAAAACTTATCTGTCTTGTCTGGTTGAACCAAAACCCATCTACCTCCCACGCTGAGGAGTTAGGCTTTTATTTTAAAGAATATGCTGTTATCAAGAAAGACCTATTGAACATTCACTTTGACCTTTGCCCTCAGAGTCATCTACACCTGAGTTACTGGCTGGTTTCTCAAAAAGAAGAGTTAATGTTGACTTTCTTTTCACCCCCTTCTATAACTAGATCTGGGAAAGTGGCATAACTAGCATAAAGGAAAACCTCTAAAAAGTATAGCCATATTGCCACAGAAACAGATTCAGAAAAAACAAACCAGAGAACCTTGGGGAAAGAAAACATATTATGTAAGTTTTCCCTTAGAGTTTGGCAGCCTTTGTTCATAGTTGGATATAAACTCATTTAGTTCTACCAATAAGCCCACACAACTTTACTTCCTGACATCTGTTCTCTCCTCCCAGGATCTGGAAGGTTTCTTTCCTCTGATAAGTGTAAAACATTTGTGGGTATACAATAAGTTCAGTAAGGGGCAGAAAGTTGACTGCCGGATTCAGTAGGTCTGGGGTGGGGTGGGGCACCCAGAAAGCTGGATTTCTTTAAACCACCCCCCAAAGTTTTTCTCAGGCTTCCCTGATAGCTCAGTTGGTAAAGAATTGCCTGCAATGCAGGAGACCCCTGTTCAATTCCTGGGTTGGGAAGATCTGCTGGAGAAAGGGTAGGCTACCCACTCCAGTGTTTTTGGACTTCCTTTGTGGCTCCGCTGGTAAAGAATCCGCCTGCAATGCAGGAGACCTGGGTTCGATTCCTGGGTTGGGAAGATCCTCTAGAGAAGGGAAAGGCTGCTCACTCCAGTATTCTGGCCTAAAGAATTCCATGGACTGTAGTCCATGGAGTCACAAAGAGTCAGACATGACGGAGTGACTTTCCCTTTCCCTTTCTGAAGTTTTCCTTACCCAACTGGTTTTGGAGCAATGATTTGAAATCTCATCTCGGTATCTGGTGGTGGTATGCACAAAGTGGCATCACAGTGAAGTAGCTCAGGTCATGTCCGACTCTTTGTGACCCCGTGGACTATAGCCCACTAGGCTCCTCCATCCATTAAATTTTCTAGGCAAGAGTACTGGAGTGGGTTGCCATTTCCTTCTCCAGGGGATCTTCCCAACCCCGGGATCAAACCCGAGTATCCGCATTGCAGGCAGACGCTTTACCGTCTGAGCCACATCATAGCTGCTGCTGCTGCTGCTAAGTCGCTTCAGTCGTGTCCGACTCTGTGCAACCCCAGAGACGGCAGCCCACCAGGCTCCCCCGTCCCTGGGATTCTCCAGGCAAGAACACTGGAGTCGGTTGCCATTTCCTTCTCCAATGCATG
>NW_011495076.1:1411168-1416846 GCF_000754665.1 Bison bison bison
AGAACACTGGAGTCGGTTGCCATTTCCTTCTCCAATGCATGAAAGTGAAAAGTGAAAGTGAAGTCGCTCAGTCGTGTCTGACTCCTAGCGACCCCATGGACTGCAGCCTACCAGGCTCCTCCGTCCATGGGATTTTCCAGGCAAGAGTACTGGAGTGGGGTGCCATTGCCTTCTCCGGTGATACCAATATACATACATTAATGAGATAATGTACATATGCAAAGTGCTTAGCACAGTGTCAGCATTTCAGTAAGTAATCAATAAATGGAAGTAATTATTATCATTATATGAAAAGTTAGATAGTAATATAATATGCAGTGAAGTCCTTATTTTATTGGGCAGAACTAATTAAGCACAAATCACCGTATGTGTTGCCCATGGGGTTAGGTGAGAGAAATGTCTAGTGGTAACAAACAACGTGTGTTATCAAGCTGCCCAAATTAATAATCCATTTAAATTTCACTTTAGCTCAGTTAGTCAGGCGTGTCTGACTCTTTGTGACCCTATAGACCATAGCTTGCCAGGCTCCTCTGTCCATGGCATTTTCCAGGCAAGAATACTGGAGTGGGTTACCATTCCCTTCTCCAGGGGACCTTCCTGACACAGGGATGGAACCCAAGTCTCCTGCACTGCAGGCAGATTTTTACCACCTGAGCCATAAGGGAAGCCCCTTTAAATTTCACTTTAAAAAGGAACAAAAAAAAAGAAGGGACCTCCAAAACCTTTGAACAGAGCTCTCAGAACAGTAGAATGCTGACTGCCACCAAGGTGACTGTAGATACAACTTTCATTACCATTCCTGAAATCACTCATATTTTAAAAAGAAAACATATTTCTAAGAGTAAAACTTAGTAATTAAGACACTAAAGGCAAAAAAAAGACATCACAATACATAACACCCATGATAACACTTATGGAAAATTTTCTATGTCCCATCAACTGTGCCAAATTCCCAACTGGAATTGGCTCATTCTATCCTGACAGCCTGGAAAAATCCCATGGACAAAGGAGCCTGGCAGACTACAGTCCATGGGGTCACACAGTCCATGGGGACACAACTGAGCACAGCAAAACACATCCTGACAGCCACCCTAGGATGAGTGTTGGTTTGATCTCCATTTGCTACGGAGGGTACTGAGAACAGCGAGATTAATTTATCGAGGTAACACATCTCATGCATGAACTGTTGTTCAGTTGTATCTGACTCTTTGCGACCCCATGGACTGAGTCAGACACGACTGTAGAACCAAGTTAAACTCAGGATGCCTGTGTTAATGCTAAGTTGCTTCAGTCGTATTCAACTCTTTGCGAACCTATGGACTGTAGCCCTTCATGGGATTCTCCAGGCAAGAATACTGGAGTGGGTTGCCATGCCCTCCTCCAGGGTATCTTCCCGACCCAGGGATCAAACGCGTGTCTCTTATGTTTCCTGCATTGGCAGGCAGGTTCTTTACTACTAGTGGCCACCTGGGAAGCCCAATAACACATCCCCAAACCTGTACTTGTAATCAGAACCCTCATACAGAACTGTTTATGCAGTCAAGAGAACAGTTGTCCCCGGAATGTAGGCAAAACCCAGTGAAGAGATTGTTCAGTGCACTATGCTAGCTAATTGTTGGCACCAGCTTGTTAATAAAAAGGAAGTCAGTCAAGAGAATGGGAAGACAAGCCACAGACAGGCCACAAGATCTTATAAAAGACTGCTAACCAAAATACAAAGAACTCATAAAACTTAACAGTAAGAAAACAAACAACCTGATTTAAAAAATGGACAGAAGACCTGAATAGACACTTCACTCAGGAAGATATACAGATGGGGAAAAAAGCATGTTTCCCATTTGTCATTATGGAATTGTAAATTAAAACAACAATGAGATACTGCTACACACTTATTAGGATGGTCAAAATCCAGAACACAGACAATATCAAACGTTAGTGAGGACGCGGAATAACAGGAACTCTCATTCATTGCTGGTGGGAATGCAAAATGGTACAGCCACTTTGATGACCCTAGAGTAGTTTCTTACAAAACTAAACACACTCTTCCCACACAGTCCAGCAACTGAACTCCTTGGTATTTACCCAAGAGAGCTGAAAATTTATGTCCATACCAAAAAATAGCACCTGTATTTTTATAACAGCTTGATTCATAATTGCCAAAACTTGAAAGCAAGCAAGATGTCCCTCAGTAGGTGAATGAATAAGCAAACAGTGGAACACCTTATATAATGGCATACCACCTGGTGCTAAAAGAAATGAGCTATCAAGCTATAAAAAGACATGGAAGAAACTTAAATGTATATTACTAAGTGAAAGAAGACAATCTGAAAAGGCTACATATTGCATGAATTCAACTATATGACATGTTGGAAAAGATAAAACCATTCTAAAACTATTCTATTTTAAAATTCTATTCTAGAAGAAGTCTCTTACCTTGGTGGGTAGCACTTTTTATGCCTGGTTTTTCCTAAAGCTGAGATGGCATCCCAGGCAAAGGGCCTTCTTTCTGAAGAATGTAGGGATGCTCTTAATCAAGTAGCATCTTTTTATAAAATAAATAAATAAATAAATAAAATTCTATTCTAAAATTAAACTAGAAAGAGTAAAAAGATCAGTGGTTGCCAGGGGTTAGGAGAGAGGGAGGGATGAACAGGCAGAGGGTAGGGGTTTTAAGGCAGTGGAACTACTCTGTATGATACTGCAATGGTAGACATCATTATATACATTCATCAAAACCCATAGAATGTACATCAAGAATGATCCTTAATATAAACGGACTTTGGATGAGAATGGTGTGTCAATGTAGGTTCATTGATTGTAACAAATACCAAGTAAGGCAGGTGTCTTAACCCCTACCCTTTGCAAGAACCATTACCTATTTCTCCCATTGGAGGCTCAGGTCTGAGTAAAACCCTCCGAGCACATCATCCTCTCCCCACGAGGCTTGTCAGCCCCAGGGTTCAGACTATTCAAGTGTCTCACCTGCCCGGGAGTTGCGGCAGTGCAGGGGTTTCTGGAGACTCCCGGAAGTTGAGAGGGCTGCTGCTGCTGCTGCTAAGCCGCTTCAGTAGTGTCCGACCCTGTGCGACCCCATAGACGGCAGCCCACCAGGTTTCACCATCCCTGGGATTCTCCAGGCAAGAACACTGGAGTGGGTTGCCATTTCCTTCTCCAATGCATGAAAGTGAAAAGTGAAAGTGAAGTCGCTCAGTCACGTCCGACTCCTAACGACCCCATGGACTGCAGCCTACCAGGCCCCTCCGTCCATGGGATTTGTCAAGCAAGAGTACTGGAGTGGGGTGCCATCGCCTTCTCCGAATTGAGAGGGCATAGAGGAGCAAAACCCATTGACTGAACTCTGTTTGCCTCTGTATGTCCTAAAATTTCCATCTCCTCGTGAATAAAAGAAACAAACTATATTGTATCCCACTGAAAAGGTATATCCCTGAACTTTACAAAATCTAAACATCTTAAAAAATATATACCAACCTTTGATAGAAAAATCAGTGAATACATACAAAGACTCTGTAATTTAAAAGGAAACCCTCTAAGGAATTTAGCTAATGCAACCCAATAAGAAGACAACAGAATAAATGGTATAAGTGAAAAAATGAGTGAAATTATCAATTTGCAAATGATATGACTATTTTATAAGGAAACACAAGAAAATCATTGGTTTTAGTAAGAGATTTAATTAAAGTGGCTGATTATAAAATCAACAAATATAAAAAGCAATTAGCTTTTCTATATACTAGCAATAACCTATTAAAAATATAATAAAAACCTAACATTTGAATTTTCAATAGCAGTTGTAACATAAAATGCATATGAATACACTTTAAGATAAACGTAGTGACTCATATGAAGAAAATAACAGAATTTTACTTAGTGACATTTTTAAAATTTAAAATCCATTCAATGTTTCTGTGGGGTCAGAAACCCCACAATGTAAAGATTGCAATTAAAATTGCAGTTCCATGCAATTCAGATCAAGACTCCAATTGAATTTCTAATTTTAAAACTAGCAGATACTATTTTAAAGCACATCTGGAAACACACATTCTTGATATTTTCCAAGACATTCATCAGAAGGAAAACAATAAGTAACATGTAACTGCTCATCTTGGAATGAGGCTGCATTGGCTTAAGACTCAGAAGTGAAGGAACAGAAGGTGAACGTGAAGTCGCTCAGTCGTGTCCGATTCTTTGCGACCCCATGGACTGTAGCCTACCAGGCTCCTCTGTCCATGGGATTTTCCAGGCTATTGCCACTCCTATTGTACTGGAGTGGATTGCCGTTTCCTTCTCCAAGGGATCTCCCCAACCCAGAGATTGAACCCGGGTCTCCCGCATCGTAGACAGACGCTTTACCGTCTGAGCCACCAGGGAAATGAAGGAATAGAATGAAAGGCCAAATCAAAGATACTTAGGACTTTAGGAAATAATAAAAATGCTTTTGAAATGAACAGGAGGAAAGAAACCTGGCTGAATAAACAGAACAGGATGTGTGTTCCAGCATATTGTCACTTACTCTGTGCTGCCTGCGGCGCTCTTGACTTACTCTGCCCTCTAACCTGAAACCTTCCCCCAAAGCTATTCCTGGTCTCTGTTTAATGCTCCCTCCGTGGTGAGCTCTTCCTTGGTCTTCCTAACTATTAATAAAATAGCACTCTGCAGAGGGTTTGAGGGATTTGAGGGCCAATCAATGAAAAAGATGTGAGCACAAGGGGCCAATGACACACAAAAGCCTTATTTAATAGATACCCCTTTGACAAGAGTGCCTCATGAGGAAGTCTTTCACAGTCATAAACTGTCCAGTGGCTATGGCACAGGGATCACTGCTCAGAAGGGGAGGAAAGTAGGGGAGAGTGGGATCAGATCGGGGTTTATGAGTCTAGACAATGTCATTCTGCAGCATAGGCGGGAGTCTGGGTCAGGGAGCTGTGAAGCTGACATCTGCTTGAGGTCTTTATAGCCTATGCCTATAGCTATGGCTGTAAAGCTAACAGATGTTGGGCACAGTCTGTCAATGGCTGTCAGTGGCTAAAAATCTATTTCTTTGGGCTATGTTTAAAATAATTGAGTGTAATAAAAACTTGACTTTGGTGCCAGTGGGCTTTTGAGCTAATAGAGCTCATCCTGCAATGAAGAAACAAGCAACCTAAGAGCTAATATACAGTGACTCTCTTTGGCTTATTTATACGACGCACCCGACTCCATTCAATATCAACACCCCTCCTAATATTTTTTATAGAACTTATCCCTCTGTGACATTGTAATCTATATTATTTGGATTTTGCATTTAGTATCTATTTTTCTTATTAGAATGTTAACTCCATGAAGATAGATAGGAACTATTTCATCTTTGTATATTGCTATTTCCTTAGCACCAAGAAATTGACTGCCTGAACAGAATGGGTGCCTGAAAGACATCTGCTAGAGGAATTAAGAGAGGAAAGGAAGAAAGGAGGAAACCATACTAAAATAAAGATTAAAATAAGTTTAAATTTCAGTATAAACATGAAATTATTTTTAGAAAGAAGTGTCAAAAATTGGGATGGAGAAAGATTTTTCTTAAGTATGATATCAAGGTAGAAATTATTAAGAAATTTAAAAATTTAAATTTTTAAATTTAAAAATATAATTTTTGAATTTAAAAATATAAAACATAAAATTTA
>NW_011495076.1:1416946-1417854 GCF_000754665.1 Bison bison bison
ATAAAGTTAAAATTAAAAAAAATTATAAACCAATTTAAATATTTACAATTTAAGTACTATTTACATAGCTGATAAAGAGTTGATATACTCACTAAATAAGGACTTCCTATAAATTATTAATAAAGAGAAATGTACTTCTTAGAAAAATAAACATAAATATGTGAATAGGAAAGGCACAAAAAGAAAATGAGGTTCACCACTACATCTACTTTAAATGTTTAATGTCATAAATTAAGTAAATGCAAAAAATAATAACAATGAGCTACTATCAGTTCAGTTCAGTTCAGTCACTCAGTCATGTCCGATTCTTGCAACCCATTGAATCGCAGCACGCCAGGCCTCCCTGTCCATCACCAACTCCCAGAGTTGACACAAACCCAAGTCCATTGAGTCGGTGATGCCATCCAACCATCTCATCTTCTGTTGTCCCCTTCTCCTCCTACCCGCAATCTTTCCCAGCATCAGGGTCTTTTCCAATGAGTTAGCTCTTTGCATCAGGTGGCCAAAGTATTGGATTTTCAGCTTT
Source organism: Bison bison bison (assembly GCF_000754665.1). NCBI lineage: Eukaryota > Metazoa > Chordata > Mammalia > Artiodactyla > Bovidae > Bison > Bison bison. Next base: position 1,417,473 of record NW_011495076.1, read on the forward strand.
AGCATCAGTCCTTCCAAAGAATATTCAGGACTGATCTCCTTTAGGATGGACTGGTTGGATCTCCTTGCAGTCCAAGGGACTCTCAAGAGTCTTCTCCAACACCACAGTTCAAAAGCATCAATTAAACTGCACTCAATTTCTTTATAGTCCAACTCTCACATCTATACACGACCACTGGAAAAACCATAGCCTTGACTAGACAGACCTTTGTTGACATTGTAATGTCTCTGCTTTTGAATATGCTAAGTTGATCATAACTTTCCTTCCAAGGAGTAAGCGTCTTTTAATATCATGGCTACAGTCACCATCTGCAGTGATTTTGGAGCCCAGAAAAATAAAGTCAGTCACTGTTTCCCCATCTATTTGCCATGAAGTGATGGGA
>NW_011495076.1:1418049-1422013 GCF_000754665.1 Bison bison bison
CAGGGTGACAATATATAGCCTTGACGTACTCCTTTTCCTATTTGGAAACAGTCTGTTATTCCATGTCCAGTTCTAACTGTTGCTTCCTGACCTGCATACAGGTTTCTCAAGAGGCAGATCAGGTGGTCTGGTATTCCCGTCTCTTTCAAAATTTTTCACAGTTTATAGTGATCCACACAGTCAAAGGCTTTGGCATAGTCAACAAAGCAGAAATAGATGTTTTTCTGGAACTCTCTTGCTTTTTTGATGATCCAGCAGACGTTGGCAATTTGATCTCTGGTTCCTCTGCCTTTTCTAAAACCAGCTTGAACATCTGGAAGTTCACGGTTCACGTATTGCTGAAGCCTGGCTTAGAGAATTTTGAGCATCACTTTACTAGCGTATGAGATGAGTGCAATTGTGCGGTAGTTTGAGCATTCTTTTGCATTGCCTTTTTTGGGATTGGAATGAAAACTGACCTTTTCCAGTCCTGTGCCACTGCTGAGTTTTCCAAATTTTCTGGCATATTGAGTGCAGCACTTTCACAGCATCATCTTTTAGGATTTGAAATAGCTCAACTGGAATTCCATCACCTCCACTAGCTTTGTTCATAGTGATGCTTCCTAAGGCCCACTTGACTTCACATTCCAGAATGTCCGGCTCTAGGTGAGTGATCACACCATTGTGATTATTTGGGTCATGAAGATCTTTTTTGTACAGTTCTTCTGTGTATTCTTGCCACCTCTTCTTAATATCTTCTGCTTCTGTTAGGTCCTTACCATTTCTGTCCTTATTGAGCCCATCTTTGCATGAAATGTTCCCTTGGTATCTCTAACTTCCTTGAAGAGATCTCTAGTCTTTCCCATTCTATTGTTTTCCTCTATTTCTTTGCATTGATTGCTGAGGAAAGCTTTCTTATCTCTCCTTGCTATTCTTTGGAACTCTGCATTCAAATGGGTATATCTTTCCTTTTCTCCTTTGCTTTTTGCTTCTCTTCTTTTCACAGCTATTTGTAAGGACTCCTCAGACAGCCATTTTGCTTTTTTGCATTTCTTTTTCTTGGGGATGGTCTTGATTCCTGTCTACCATGTCTGCCTATTAATAAAGTAGGTTTCAAGAAACTGATACTACATCAGGCCATCTCTATTAAAATCTGAAAAAGTACCAACAAAATGTTAGAAAGTGTTTGTCTGTGGGTCATATTTTCCTTTTTGACACTTTCAAATTTTTTAACATTGTATATTACTTATGTAATTAAAAAAAAAGTAACTGTACATAGAAACTAAATATCTGTAAATCTCTGGCTCCCAGGGTGGGTCAGTCCAATGCCCCAGTACTGAGAACTGCCTAGGTCTGTTGCTATTTTGATTACACAGAGGAATGGGTGATGATTCTCTCTACTTTATATGTAGGCCAGGGGACAAGAGTAAGTTCCACACAGACAGATCTTGAAGTCCCAGCAGAAGTTTTCCCGGTGGCCAGTGGAGGCAGGGATTGTAAGGGGAATAGAATGTGCAAGGAGTGGGTATAGGATAACATGGGGGCACCGTAGTGTCATAATAAAAACATGTAACACTTGGATTCTCAGTTTCCAGAATTCACAGTTGACACTGAAGCCTATCACGTTATTGGGCTCAGGACAGAGTTCACCTCACTGGTTATGGGTAAAATAAAGAGTTTTTAATGTAACTTGCATAGCAAGGGTAGGAAAAAGAGCACATTTCTCTAATGTCTTACCCTAGGGAGTGCTGGGACTGGCCACAGGGTACATTCCAGGGGAGGGATCCAGCTTCCCCAGTTGCTCACCTTTCTTATTTATCAGTGGCTGACTTTATTTTTCTGGGCTCCAAAATCACTGCAGATGGTGATTGCAGCCATGAAATTAAAAGACGCTTACTCCTTGGAAGGAAAGTTATGACCAACCTAGATAGCATATTCAAAAGCAGAGACATTACTTTGCCAACAAAGGTCCGTTTAGTCAAGGCTATGGTTTTTTCAGTGGTCATGTATGGATGTGAGAATTGGACTATAAAGAAAGCTGAGCACCAAAGAACTGATGCTTTTGAACTGTGGTATTGGAGAAGACTCTTGAGAGTCCCTTGGACTGCAAGGAGATCCAACCAGTCCATCCTAAAGGAGATCAGTCCTGGGTGTTCATTGGAAGGACTGATGTTGAAGCTGAAACTCCAATACTTTGGCCACCTGATGCAAAGAGCTGACACATGTGAAAAGACCCTGATGCTGGGAAAGATTGAGGGCAGGAGGAGAAGGGGATGACAGAGGATGAGATAGTTGGATGGCATCACCAACTCAATGGACATGAGTTTGGGTGAACTCCGGCAGTTGGTGATGGACAGGGAGGCCTGGTGTGCTGGTTCATGGGGTTGCAGAGTCGGACACGACTGAGCGACTGAACTGAACTGAACTTATTTATGAGGAGATAGGCAAGTTTATCAGTTGGAGGAAGGGCATGGTCAGTGGCAGGAAAAGGACCACCTGAGTACGGGCCAGTATGGTGTAGAGGTCTGATGCTTAGGAAAGCCAGTTGCCAGGTGTACCCCGCCTCTTGACCTGAGGAAACGCACTGTCATCACACTGGTGCATCTCATCCAGGCAACTCAGTGAGAATTCCCAGGTGAAGCTATTCAGTTTATCCGTAACAGAATCTTAGGGTCACTTCTGGGCTATTCTGGTGTCCATACCAGAGATCCATGACATTTCATGGATTTTAATTTCACTGAGGCTGGACTGGGCTCACCCCTCCTTTAAGGGTAGTGTACAGAAACATCACTAAACCAGCGGCCTAAGGTTAGCTACAAGCCCTGCAGTCACATCTCTGTTAGATGTCTTTTTGTGTATCTGTCAGTACATACACATGCACACTTATAATACGGGGCTGTTATTTTGTGAAAAGTAGCCACAAACTACTTTTTTGTACTAACCGCCAATAAAGGTGACAATAAAGAGTGAGGAATTAACAGTTCTTGGGCAGAAAAGAGAAGTCGTAGATAAATGACAAAGAAGAGAAATATTAGCTCATGTATTTGTTAAAGTATGAATGATAATAAGTACAACATTTAGAAAGAGGTAAGATGATTCATAATACTTTTAATGATCACCCAATTTAAAAACTGCTCATCCGGTTAGAGATAAAATAAATGGAAGATATATTGCGGTTAACTTAACAGTGTTAGTAGGTGTTTGACTATACAGGAACCCACGCACAGCAAAAGTATTCTTAAGGCTTTAAACAGTATATGCTGAAAAATAGAAGTTGGTTGGAAGTTTTTAAAATATATTTTTTTATTCGAAGAATATGAATAATAGGCCTTTGTGAGGAGAGGGCTCCTTAATCACACACCTCTGTAAAAATGTGGTTTCTCTTTCACTTCTGGTTTCCTCAGTGTGTATGCCTCTTGGTTAGTGTTACTGTAGAGATGTAAAACAATATTGTGTGGAGATTATTTTCATGACAAAATATACTATATAATTGCTATTTAAATTACCTTAGTCTTGCATTTATAGAGTCATGGAAGTCACAAATTTTTCAGTTATAGAACGAAATCATCTGACATTCAAGAAAATGGAGTTTCACAACTGAGTTGAGATATTTCTCCTTTGGAGTATCAAATAGCAGTACTTTGGTACTGCTATAGAGCAAACTGGGAGGGCAAAGTCACAGGAGATGATGTTGAGGAGATGGGAGATGGGAAGCTGACCATGAGGTTGAGTTTCAAGCCATGCCTGGGGGTTAGAGACAGAAGGCTCACAACCATAGGAGCGATGAAATCTGATTGGTTCTCCCGACAACAATTTCACTGAATGATCCCTATGGAAATGGAAAGACAGATTGGTGGAGGACAGATGGAAAAGAAACCAGACTGGAAGAGTCAAAGTGACAGCTTAGGAGACTATTTTCATAGTCCTAAAACGATGATAAGGACCCCCAACCCAGTGGTCCTCAACTCTAGTTGAATCATAGAGT
>NW_011495076.1:1422184-1441286 GCF_000754665.1 Bison bison bison
AGTCAGCTGGAGAGCTTTGGAAACTACAGATTCCTGTTTTAATGATTGCCCCATTCAAAAACTGCTCATCTTGTTAAAGATAAAATAAATAGATGATAAAATGCTGGTTAACTTAAGAGTGTTAGTAGGTATTTGTACAGGAACACATGCACAACAAATGTACCATTACAGCTTTAAATAGTAGATGCTGAAACTATGTTGAGAATATCTGCAGGTGGTTTCTGGGCATTATATGTTTTTAAGTTCCCCAGGTGATTCTGATGTAAGATGAGAACTGAGAATGCTGCTCTGAACTACACAGTGGCAACTGACATGGATATACTAAAAAAACATTTAGGAGATAGACCTCCATGATGGCTGACAGATGAAAATGGAAGAATAGGAAATGTCTCATGGTTAGACATGGACAGCTTAGAGGATTGGGTGGCACTTGTTAAGACAGAAAATATAAAGAACTTCTTGAACACATTTCAAACTTTGAATACATTGCAACATGTAGTCTCTTCAAAACCTAACATGTCCTACAAATCCACAAACTTGGGGTGGCAATTAGCAAAAAAAGCTTATATAATTTGAAAAATAATTCTTTGGTAGTTTCAGGGAAATTATATTCTTTCCAAAAGTTACAAGAAAACCTGACTATAGGTGCCTGTTCTCAAGGGGAATCTAGGTATTGAAATAGTAACATCTCATTATGAAAATTTTGCTCCTACCTGAGATTAGATTTATCATTTCCTTTTTTTTAAGACTGAGATGGAATAGTTCACCAGAGGACACTGTTTCTCAGCAAACTGGTCTATATGGCTATGAAGTTCTTAGATTTCAGTCTTGAAAACTCAAGTCCACCTGCAAATGTCTTATCTGTCATTTCCTTTTGGTCTTATCTGTTTTTCTCTTGCTTGTTCTCTCATTTAATGGTTGTATTTTTCTCTGAGAAGGTGCTTCTCTGTATTTTTCTCTGAGATGTTTCTCCCAGCCAAGATCTCTCCACAAGGAACCCCAGAAGCATTAGGCTTGCATTATCCTCAACACTGGGCTTCCCAAGACTAAGAAACAATCACTGTGACCACCCTCTCAAGTCTCCACTCATAGCCATGTCTGGAGGCAGAGATGGCCGTGCTTCCTGGGGAGGCCCTGGAGGTTTCAGAAAAAAGATTACTCTGGAGATCAAAGCTAAAATCAACCCCAACTTGTTGCACCATTCACGGCAGGTCATCCCTCTTGTTTCTTACCCCACGACCCTGTCCCTTTCTTCTTTTTCATTGTTTTGGTAAATAAATGAATGTATATTTGGATCCCACACCTATGATCCCTATAAAACCCATGCCAACCTTCTTTCTTTCTTTTGAAAAATAAACTGAGCAACTTTTAGAATTTAATAGCAGGAAATGGTAAAAAAAAAAAAAAGTTGGCTTAAAACTCAATATTCAGAAAACTAAGATCATGGCATCTGGTCCCATCACTTCATGGCAAATAGATGGGGAAACAATGGAAACAGTGACAGACTTTATTTTCTTGGGCTCCAAATCTTCAGCCATAAAATTAAAAGACACTTGCTCCTTGGAAGAAAAGCTATGACCAACCTAGACAGTATATTAAAAAGCAGAGACATTACTTTGCCAACAAAGGTCGTCTAGTCAAGGCTCTGGTTTTTCCCATAGTCATGTATGGATGTGAGAGTTGGACTATAAAGAAAACTAAGCACAGAAGAATTGATGCTTTTGAACTGTGGTGTTGGAGAAGACTCTTGAGAGTCCCTTGGACTGCATGGGGATCCAACCAGTCCATCCTAAAGGAGATCAGTCCTGAATATTCTTTGGAAGGACTGATGCTGAAGCTGAAGATCCAATACTTTGACTACCTGATGTGAAGAATTGACTCATTTGAAAAGACCCTGGTGCTGGGAAAGATTGAAGGCAGGAGGAGAAAGGGACGACAGAGGATGAGATGGTTAGATGGCATCACCGACTCAATGGACATAAGTTTGTGCAAGCTCTGGGAGCTGGTGATGGACAGGGAAGCCTGGCCTCCTGCAATCCATGGGGTTGCAAAGAATCAGACATGACTGAGTGACTGAACTGAACTGAACTGAATAGCAGGAAAAGGGAAAGCTCTCAACTCCAGATCCAGAGAAAAGGGCTTGGGTCCTGTGAAAAGTAATGCTTAATGAGTTAATTTCCAAAAGCCCAAAACAGAGCTCTAAAAATATTCATTTATTTGAAATAGTGGCTAAGGTTTTCATAATCTAGCCTGAGGAAGTCATATAAAATTGCTGATAAAGCTTTTTGCAAAGAAATTTTGCAGAGCTATTTATAAAATAGAAAATTGTAAACAAATTAAATGCCCAACACTGAAAGAACAGTTAAATAACATATGTTACATTTCCTCAAAGAATATAATGTACATTAAAATACTTTTAGTAATAAATTTGTAATAACAATGAAAAATCTTCCAAGTAAATAAAAAGCAATATAGAAAATTATATAGCTACATAAATTCCAGCTATATAAAAAATTAAAGACTTACATAGAAAAATGAACATAAATAACTGTTGCTTTTGGTGATGACTGGAAGTATGGTCCTCCTTCTCTCCCAACTTTATACTTTTCTTATTTTCCATATTTTTAGTAAGCATAACCGATGTTCATCTCTCAATCATCTCGATTGATCTGTCAGCAGAATTTGACATAGTTAATTGCTCCATCCTCCCAAAAAACACTTTCCAAACTTGCCTTCTAAAACACCATACTCTCCTGGTTTATCACCCACCCTTTGGTCTATCTTTCCTTGTCTCCTTTCCTCGTTTCTCATCTTTGACCTGATCTTTTAGCGTTGGGTGTCTCAGAAGTTGGTCCACAGAACTTTACTCTTCTCTGTCCACACTGACTTCCTAATGACTTCACACAGAGGCATAACTGTATATATTATCCATGTGCCAACAACTCTCCCATTTATATCTCCACATTAGACCTTGCTCCTGACCTCTAAATAAGAATATGCAACTCTACTATACATCACTGCAAAAATATATCTCAAACAATTCATGTCCAAACTAAATCTTAATCTTCACTCCCCAAATCTATTCCATTTGGATTCTTTCCCATCTGTATCAATCAGGATTTGGTCTGGAAATCAGAGTTACTCTAATTATTATATGAATCAAGGGACTGAAGGGGCTTTCCCTGTGGCTTAGCAGTAAAGAATCTGCCTGCCAAACAGGAGATGCAGGAGACGCTGGTTTGATCCCTGGGTTGGGAAGATGCCTTGGAGGAGGAAATGGCAACCCACTCCAGCATTCTTGCCTGGAAAAGCCCATGGACAGAGGATCTCTGTGGACTACAAGCCATGGGGTCGCAAAAGAGTCAGACACAAGTGAGTGACTAAACAACAACAGGGGACTGAGTAGATAAACTGGTGCTTTCCTAAGTGTGAGCAGAGTTTGAAAAGGAAAGATCAAGAAGACTGAAGCCAGAAGATCAAAGAAACATCCCCAACATTTGTGGTTCTTAAATGTTCTTTGGGGAACTGCAGCTTTTCTCAAGATCTGCGGCAAAGCTCTCAATTGCCTCAACTGCAGCAGCAAAGCAGGCTCTTTCAGAATTCTGAGAAGCTGTAAGCCTTACGGTCGCTCATAAACCTGCCTTCTATGGCTGCTGACAGTAACGGCCTCGCTTCACTTTTCCTTTAAAATTTCTCATTGAAAAACTAACCTGGAACCCCATGGGGAAGGAGAATCTAGAAAATGTGGTTCCTAGATTCTTCTCTTCCATGGAGAGGAGTCCGCTAGAAGTGGACAGACAGGTGAAAACACACAATCGCAGCACGTTGAGAGTAAGGCTTGTGTTACTCCCTGTGGCACTAGCAACCTGCCCCAGACATGCGGTATCTTTGTGCCCCCTGTTGACCTGGGGGTGGAGGACGGCAAGTGAGCAAATTAAAATTTCGTAGCACTCTCTTACCACAGGGCACTGACTTTCTTCACTAGGCTTTTTCCTGGTTGTTGTAAGTTGTTGACTGAATCCCAGAGTTCTGTGCAAGTTGATCCTGACAGTTTTCTCTAGTGCATTAGCTGCTAGAATGATGGAGCACTGGAGTTCCCCACTCGGTCATTTTCAACAAAATTTTCAAAAGCTCGGTCACCCCTAGCTTTTTTAAGTTCTTAAGATAGATTCTTAGATCATTTGTCTTCACATTTTTTTCTTTTCTATTATAGGCATTTAGGAACTATAAGTATTTGTAAAAAGTGCTTTAATCTCATCTCACAAGTTCTGATAGATATTATTTTCATTTCTATCTCATTATGATTAATCTTTAATTTCTATTATGATTTCTTTCTCAACAATTTTAACAAATTGTTATTTAGAACTTTAATTTTCAAAAGTACTAGACTTGTCTTTGTATTTCCTAGCTTAATATCTTATTTTAGACTTTTTGATATTAAATGAAACCTGACATATGGTGTAATGCACAATATTTTTATAATGTGCCATGTGCCTTTAAAAACAGTGTTCTCCAGATTTGAGAAGTATTATTAATTATTTACATCAGGTCAAGGTTGTTTCCTGTGTGATTCAAATTTCCTCTATCCTTGGTGATTTTTTAAATCTACTTGATGTATAAATAATTAAAATAAGTTGCTAAAATCTGCAGTTATGGCGGGGAATTTGTCTGTCTCTCCCTGTAGTTTTATTAAATTTTTACCTTATTTATTTTAACAGGTTTAGAATTGATACATCTTACTGGTGAATTGAACTTTTTCAACCATTATTCAGTGACTCTCATTGTTTCTAGTAATGTTTTTAAGGATTTTATCTTATATTGGTTTAGCTATAGCTTCTTTCTTTTAGTTAGCATTTGTCTATATCATTTTTTATTTTAACAGTGTGTGGTTTTTATGTTTTAGATGCTTCCTTCTTCTGCCTTCCTGAGAACAAGTACTCCTATGTCTAGTGCTGTGTCCAGTTTGACCTTCTGCTCCCAAGGGGTGGGAGGGACACCTCAGGGTAAGAGGAACAAGGAAATCAGAGGATATGGGAAGAAGCTCTGATCTTTCATCTGGCATCAAAGTGAATTAAATTGCCAGGCCTTCTTCCTAGTGTTGGCCTTGGACTCAGATAAATTATCCCTATGAGTTCTTTGTGTTTGAAACTCTAGGTGTACCTGATCCACAGGGGTTGTGTTCATGATAAACATTCCATTTGGTTTGTCCATTGAAAACAACAGTCATTATCTCTGTGAAACCATTTCCTCTTCCAAAAGCTGTGACTTTGTCTGAAAACAGTATAAGATATTTAAAACTGGGACTTTCTCAGGTTTGCTGTACCTGAGACTGACATGCTTCATTAATTATATAAAGCTCCTAGGCACTATCTTTTTGAATAATGCCTCTTTTCCATTTTCTTTATCATCTCCTGGAACTCCAATGAGATTTTTATTAGACATTCTCATTCTATTCATTGTATCTCTTAAATTTGATTTCCTTCTTTGTCTCTATCTATTGCCTTCAATGTGATTTCTTCAGATCTCTATTTAAGCTTACTGATTCTCTTTTCATCTGTTTCCAAACTTCTACTTATCATGCTTATTAAGATACTAATTTTAATTCTTACAAAACTTTCTGTCATGTCTAAAAGTTTTATTTTGTTCTTCTTTTAATACACCTGGTCAATTAGAGAGTCACTTTTTTAATATCATCAAATTTATAATCCCCTGCTTTATTTCTTTTAATATATTTTTCGGTGCTACATAATATTGTTTTTCTGATGCTTTCAGTATATGAATCTCTGAACACTTGGTTTCTGTGTTTACACAGTTGTTCACGTTTGCACAGTGGAGCTTTTCAAAGGTCATAGTGCACTCATGAGAGATGAAAGGAAAAAAGGCAAAGTCTTAGTATTATTAAGAAAATAGTTTTGACCTGATAGATCGAGGGTCTCAGGAACACTTAGGCGTCCTCAGATCACTTGAAAATCACCTCCCCGTGGCATCCATTAATTTAAATGAATTCCTTCTCTCCTATGCATGGAGAATACCCTTGGGAATTGCCTTGGGCACTTTTAGGAAGGTGTCAACACCGGGAACATTGAGAAAATGAAAGCACCAGTCATTTTCTCTGGAACTTGGTCGAGAAAGACTGCAAGTTATTGAAACTTGTATCTAATGTAACTGAATAATGTTTTTGCTTCTTAATCATTGTGTTCTTTCCACTTCCTCTTCAGAGTTTCTAGCACTCCTCCACTTAGAAGTTTTTACTGCTACAATGAAGGTTTATTAAAGGAACATGAAAACAAAATAGTCTACTTCTTGACTTTGAGTTTCAAATGATTTGGGAAAAAAAATGAAATGCCTGGTTATGTGGATCTAACAATGGGAAAGGATGAGAAGAGCATGTGTAGGAGACAGGAGCTTCAACATCAGGGCCTTGCTGGGAAGCAGACCCTGAGCCCTGAGCCACCAAAGGACAAATGTTGAGGAGGATATGGGAGGGGAGATAACAAGTTGGAGAAATTCGAGAGCAAGAAGATATGTAACTCACTCTACCCACTTTCTCAAGAGACAGTCCAGGGAATGAGTGAGGCACTGGGTTCCGCCTCCCATGCAGCACTGACAGTGAGAAGAAATGGGTATGTGGGTACCCAGGCAGAGAGCCTGAAACAACTTTATATGGTCTCTGCACCTGAATTCTGTTGTGGGGACAGAGAACGCATTCTGAGGAACCCAGAGCAGAGAGAGTCTGTGTCTTAAAGAGGTCCTGCAGTTGGGAAAAAGGGACGGACCACTTTAATCTACGGACAACGAAATGCAAGATGGGGTTCGGGACATCATTTCAGTAGATGTCAGTGAGGATAAGGAATGATGCCGAGGACCAGACACAACACACATACATGACTTGATACTGAATAAGCTTTCTAGAACTTTAAAAGGACTACAGAGACAAGAGAAGGGTAAACACTTAATTGACTGCAATTAAATTTTGACATCCAGCAGAGTAAGAGTTCAGAGATGAAATTAATTTCAGTTTCAGAAGATGAAGAATGTTATCTTTCTTGTACAACTACAATCAGAAGTGTAACGAATGCTCAAATTCCAGAATCCCTTAGCTGGGTGACAGCTGGGAGGAGATGAAGAGGCGATAGAGGGTAGGGATCTGGGTACCCCTGCCTCGCAGTTTGCTTTCTATGGGAACTGCATCACAAATGAGGCTCATCGTGGCTCCAGGAATGCTTACTGCCTGGTTCTGCTCAGCAAGGCTCTCAGTCAGAAAATATAATTGATGTACACAGAACTCTTGCCAGCTCATAGAGAAAGGGCCTCTAATTCAGAGAAAAAGGAGTTGGGCCTCTGCCAGTCAGATACGTTTTATGCTTCATACGGGCATCAGTCAGACCCTGATTTCAGGCTGACAAACCAGGAAAAATAAAACTGTCAGAATGCAGGCAGGCTCTTGACGGGGACTGTTAGCTTGGTAATGGAAGGGAATGTTATTGCTCTAGGCATTTGCATAATATCTATTGATCAAGCCTCCTCAACGCTACTATTCTTCCTGTGAGGTCTGGCAGTGCGGTGGATGGTTTAGGCTCACATCACAGCCTCTGCACACTCAGGGTGGACCACATTACCTGATATAGCTCAAGAATGGGGCAGAGAGTCCCCAGTGTCCAAACCAGAGGCAGCCTCCATCAGTATGAGACAGGAAGTCGACATAGTCGGGTTTTATTCATAGCTCTGCTGACCACCTAGTTGTGTGACCTTGGGCAAGCTGCCAGTCCATTCTGTTCCTCTCTGCATTCCACACTGCCTGGAATCCCTCCATTAGAGATCCCTCCTGGGCCAAGGTTTGACGCCCCTATTAAAATGAAAATGCTATTGAAAGAATTAAATGCCTTTAACCATTCAGTTCAGTTCAGTTCAGTTCAGTCGTTCAGTGATGTCCGTCTCTCTGATACCCATGGCCTGCAGCACACCAGGCTTCCCTGTCCATCACCCACTCCCAGAGCTTGCTCAAACTCATGTCCATTGAGTCGGTGATGCCATCTAACCATCTCATCCTCTGTCGTCCCCTTCTCCTCCTGCCTTCAATCTTTCCCAGCATCAGCATCTTTTCAAATGAGTCAGTTCTTTGCATCAGGTGGCCAAAGTATTGGATCTTCAGCTTCAGCATCAGTCCTTCCAATGAATATTCAGGACTGATTTCCTTTAGGATGGACTGGATCTCCTTGCAGTCCAAGGGACTCTCCAGAATCTTGTCCAGCACCCCAGTTCAAAAGCACCAATTCCTCGGCACTCACTTTTCTTTATGGTCCAACTCTCACATCCATACATGAGTATTGGAAAACCATAGCTTTGACTAGACGGACTTTTGTCAGCAAAGTTATGTCTCTGCTTTTTGATATGCTGTCTAGGATGGTCATAGCTTTTCTTCCAAGGAGTAAGCATCTTTTAATTTTATGGCTGCAGTGACCATCTGCAGTGATTTTGCAGCTCAGGAAAACAAAGTTTCAGTTTCTTTAGCCACTTTAGCCATTAGCTCCCAAGAATTAGTTTGTCAGATTCATTTGTTTACAGCTGAGAGCTTTAAGTTTTGGTGGACTGACATGAGGCAGGAGCAGGTAGGAGAAGGCTAAGTGGAGTGTTGGGAATCTCTGCCTGGGAGTCAGGTGGGTGACATAGGGAAGGATCCTGGTGAGTCATTATAGGCTCAGAGATGCAAGTGCATCCATCTCCTCACAGTGCCCAAATCCCTGACTAGGAGACTGAGGATCTGGAGTAATCCCCTCCTCCTAAGCAAGCTACTTGGAAGCTCCAAGGTAATACTGAGAAAAGACCCTGAGCCCAGCCTTATACAAGCCTGAGGCCTAATGCTCCTCCCAGGTGGCAATCCTTAAGAGAAGGTGTAACAGGCACACACTGAAGTCAAGCATGTGACCCTGAATCTCCTCTTCTTCCAGATAAATAATACCCTATTCCCTCTCTGCAATCTGTACAACCCCAGCAAAACTGAGCCCCCTTGAAGCCACTCTCAGCTTGATGTTTCTGAAGAAATCTCCAACTTCGGTCTAAAAGAAACCTCTCAGAGGCAATGGTATTTATCTTTGGGTAAATCACATGAAACATGGCAAAGTATCTTAAATTTCCTCTGGGTCCATTCATTTACCTCCAAAGTCTCCAACAGCTGCTCAGAATCGCTTCTTTCTCTGCCTCCTAGGTGCTGTGCTGTCTTCTCCAAGATTTCTTCCTAAACATTCCAAGGAAAAGGGGAAGAGGGTAGAAAGGGGAAAGAGGAGGAAGGAAGGAAAATTCACATTATTGAGAGCCTACTAGTTCCAAACACTTTGACATTTAATCTTGACAAAGTAAGTATACTTACTTCAATTTTGTAAGATGTCTAAGTAAGTTGCCCAAGGTCACAGAGCAATTAAGTGGCAAACGATGGATTCAGATAATGCCTGTGTCAAAGGCCAGGCCCAATTATACTCAAAATAATTCCTATCCTCCTGAGAACCTGAGAGCCAAGCCCCAGGGATCCCAGGGTGGGCACTGAACAGGGCAGAAAGTGAGGAGGATATCAGCTGCTCATCACAGTTTCAGTTGACTTCAGTCGCTCAGTCATGTCCGACTCTTTGCCACCCCATGAACCACAGCACGCCAGGCCTCCTGTCCATCACCAACTCCCAGAGTCCACCCAAACCCATGTCCATTGAGTTGGTGATGCCATCCAACCATCTCATCCTCTGTCATCCCTTTCTCCTCCTGCCCTCAATCTTTCCCGCATCAGGGTCTTTTCAAATGAGTCAGCTCTTCGCATCAGGTGGCCAAAGTATTGGAGTTTCAGCTTCAACATCAGTCCTTCCAATGAATACCCAGGACTGATCTCCTTTAGGATGGACTAGATGGATCTCCTTGCAGTCTAAGGGACTCTCAAGAGTCTTCTCAAACATCACAGTTCAAAAGCATCAATTCTTCAGTGCTCAGCTTTCTTCACAGCCCAACTCTCACATCCATACATGACCACTGAAAAAACCATAGCCTTGACTAGATGGACCTTGATGTTGGCAAAGTAATGTCTCTGCTTTTGAATATGCTGTCTAGATTGGTCATAATTTTCCTTCCAAGGAGTAAGCGTCTTTTAATTTCATGGCTGCAATCACCATCTGCAGTGATTTTGGAGCCCCCCGCACTGTTTCCACTGTTTCCCCATCTATTTCCCATTTAGATGGGACCAGATGCCATGATCTTCGTTTTCTGAATATTGAGCTTTAAGCCAACTTTTTCACTCTGCTCTTTCACTTTCATCAAGAGGCTCTTTAGGTCCTCTTCACTTTCTGCCATAAGGGTGGTGTCATCTGCATATCTGACATTATTGATATTTCTCCCAGAATATCAAAACTGGAGAAGGGAATGGCAAACCACTTCAGTATTCTTGCCTTGAGAACCCCATGAACAGTATGAAAAGCCATCACAGTTTGGCCATGATTATAACAAGTGCTCCAATTAAAGTTCAATTTTATTACTTTAGATTTCTTTTATATTTCAAATCTGATGAGAAGTTCACATTCTAAAAATGAATATCTGTTGAATATTTAAAATTCAGGTGCTCAGTTAAATCTTTTAAGAAGACTCTTCCTGTGTTTGGCCTTCCTCTTGTGTCTATCTAATTTTAGTATCCAGAATTTTCCTAGGTATTTGAGAGAGTCGGGGATAGAGAAGCCTAAGTTATGAGTCTTATCCAGGAGTCTCTCATAGTCTGGGGGGAAAGCCTAGTAAATTAAATGACATAAACTTATTAAATGGTGAGTGACAGTATGTGCTTCATAGTTCCACACCTTCACAGGTGCTGCTCTTGCTACCTGAGTGCCCTTCTCTCACTTGGGCCTATCTAGCAAAGCCTGGCTCATTCTTCAACGTTCAAAACTCAAGGGATACCTCTGTGAAGAATGCCTTGTCCTCCTGGTTCCTACTTTACCAGATTTGATCAATTACCACATCTTTTATACAGATACCATGCAATACTGTCTGATATTTTACATGTCTCCCTTTGACACTGGAATGTGAGGAAGTTGAGGACAGAAATAGTGTTTTCTTTCTTGAATTCCCAGCATATGGCATGGTATCTGAAGCCTAGTAAACAGAAACAGCAATTATAGACTGATGATCATTTAAATAAGTGCTAAATGAAGTTATACAAATTGAGGACCTCCAGGGAAACATGGTGGGAACATGATGGATGGGGGTTGAGTTTGCACTGTGTCTTAGATAATGAGTAATATCTGGAGTTATTGATGCTGCAAATAGTGTAGGAGAAAGTTATCAGCTAGAAGGATAAGAGAGAATAAAAGAATATCTTCCTAGATGTTTCACAGTAGTTCTGCTTTCACGTATCCCACCCTATTGTTACATGTTGTCAGCTTCAGAATGAGGAATATTGTTCCACAGAGAAGAATGGGTGTTATTGTAAACCACATATCGAGTTGAATGTTCATCATGAACAGAAGACCTGAGGAGCAGAACTGCCCAACAGGACTCCTAGAGTTTTAAACACAAAGACATAGGATGACCTTATATGGGGCCCAATCCAACACCAAGAAGAAGGTCCAGCCATCTTGAAGCCCCTAAAGTCTCTTTGACTGTTGTCAACAAACATTTGCAGAAACCTTGCCAGCTCCTAGAGGATCACCCAGCATCAGGACCCTTTCTCATCTCCTCTTTTCTACCTGACCTCCTGAGATCTACTCTCCTCTTTGCAGCAGATGGTTGACTCATCAAAAGGCCAGCTACATCAAAACTTGCTCTCAGACAGAGGGTTTTCAGGGCAGCGAAGGATGCTATAATGATAGATACATGTTATTATACTTTTGTCCACCCTCCGGGAATGAACCCTAATGTAAACTACAAACTTTGGATGATTATAATGTATCACCGTAGTTCATACATGCGTGAATTCTTGCTCAGTAGCTTTAGTCGTGTCTGACTCTTGGCAACCCTATGGACTATAGCATGCCAGGCTCCTTTGTCCATGGGAATTCTCCAGGAATACTGAAGTGGGTTGTCACGCTCTCCTTCAGGGTACCTTCCCAAACCAGTGATCAAACCAATGTCTCATGGATTCTTTACCCAGTGAGCCACTGGGAAATCTCACAGTAGTTCATCTCTCATAACAAATGCAACCCTCCTGTGCAGGGTGGGTAGTGAGGAAGGCTGTGGGGGCAGGGAGTATACGAGAGCTCTGTACTTTTCCTTGATTTTTCTATAACCCTAAAACTGCCCTAAAAAATAAAGTCCTCATAAAATAAGGTAAAAATTTGCTTTCAAGAAAGAATAATAATAATAATGCACACCTTATATACAGGTAGACATGTTATTATATACTCAATGACTGTATATTCTCTTTGATGGTAACAGTGGCTGCTTCTGAGGAGGCGACTAAGTGACTAGGAGTCAAAAATAGGAGAAATTGTGTTTTTATTTTTAGATTTTATTATTTTTATTGAAATATGAAATCAAATCCCATAAAGTATTTGTAAGCATCTGTTGATGTGTTTCCACAAACTGAACACACCCGAGTAACCAGCACCCAAATCAAGAAACTCAGCATTATTAGCAGCCTGCTAAGCCGCCTCCCTCGTTTCCCATCACCACCTCCACTCAGGGTGAGTCCCTGAGGCAAAGGTGAGATTTCACCTGATTCTGTACCTTATCTAGATGGAATCTAGATGTGTGCTTTTCTGTCTGGCTTCTTTTGCTTAGCGTTTGTTCAAGAGATTCATCATCATTGTAGCCTGTAGTTACAGACCATTCACGCTATTGAATGGCATTTCATTGTATAAATATACCACAATCGATTTCTCTGTTTTACTGGTGATGGGCATTTAGGCAATTTCCAGTTTAGAGCTATTATGACTATTACTGCCTTGAACATTTCAGACACATTGTTTTGTGAGACAGTTATTTTTTATTATTTGTACTACTTGAATTTTGTATTATATGCTCGCATTACTTATAAAGAACACAGAAACCATATTTAAAAGCACCTTCTAGGGCATTTTAATTTGGATCAGAGATTTCTCTCCTTCCCTGCCGATAAGTAAGCAGAAAAATTAATAACAATAGCTAATATTTAATGGGACTTTCCTGATAGCTCAGTTGGTAAAGAATCTGCCTGGAGTGCAGGAGACCCTGGTTCGATTCCTGGGTCAGGAATATCTACAGGAGAAGGGGTAGGCTACCCACTCCAGTATTCTTGGGCTTCCCTTGTGGCTCAGCTGGTTAAAAATCTACCTTCAATGTGGGAGACCTGGGTTCAATCCCTGGGTTGATCCCCTGGAGAAGGGAAAGGCTACCCACTCCAGTATTATGGCCTGATGCTTACTGAATCTGTTTGCAAAACAAACAGAAAACCTTTTCATGCTCTCATTTATTCCTCCACATTACCTGAGCTATACTCTTGTTACTCTCATGTTTGACTTCCGGAAACTGAAACTGGGGAGTTTAAATAATTTGCCCAGAGTTCAAACACAGGTCCCTGACTCTAAAGCTTGTGCTTTGACCTCTGATGCACAGTTTCCATTAGACAGGGCTGGGCATCCAGGGAGCCAGTCAGAATGGAGAAGGAGGAGCTCAGATACAGCAGATCCAAATGCCTGCTCAGCCTAGCCCTACAGCATGGTTTGCTCTTTGCCCCCTTTACGTCCTAATGAATCAAATCATTTTGAACATGAAAGAGAGTGAGATTGGATTTTTGCTAAGATGAAAGAAAGGAATCTGGCCCCACCTGGTATCTTCAAAGCTCTCCAGTGTAAGCTAGCAGAAAGTACTTCAGTGCAATGAAGTGGCAATTTAATAATTCCCCAAGAATACAAAAAGATTTGGCAAAGTCACAAGCAATCTGGATCCACCAGCACTTGGGCATAATGGAAAGAGCAGGCGTCTTAAGCTCTAGAGCAGAAGTCAGCCAGCTTTTTCTATTAAGAGCCAGATAATAAACATTTTAGGTTTTGAAGGCCATCCTGTCCCTGTCACAACCACCCAACTCTGCCGTTGTGGCACGAAAGCAGGCATGGAAAGTATGTAACTGAATGGGAGTGGTTGTGTTCCAACAGACTTTATCAGTGGATGCTCAAATTTGAATTTCACATTATTTTCATGTGCCACAAAAATATTTTTCTTCTCTTGATTTTTTCAAAAGTTAAAACATGTTTTTAAATATTCTTAGTCTGAGATAGGTCTCTTTATTTTTATTAGAGAATCCTTGTATGAAATTACTGAGTAGAGAAAAATGTTTTCAAAATTCTTGAACATAAAAAAGATTCTTAGTTTGACAACTGTACAAAATTAAGTAGTGGGGTCTGGAGATCTGGGTTGAATCCTGGCTCAATCATTTATTATTTACATGGCTTTAGAAACATTACTTGAATTCTCCCAGCTTCCTTTCTCTCTTGGAGAAATGAGCAGAGGAGGCTACATGCATGCAGGTCCTCTTTTGTGACTGGCACTAAGTCTGTGCTTTACTGAAGTTAACCCTCATAATGACCACAAGGAGCAGAAAGTATACTACTGCCTCTTTTTGAACAGGTATAGTGTTGGGAAGAGATTATGCACATACTTTCGCCTGGCTTGGCCTTCCTTGTTTATTGAGGTCAATCCTTATTATATGCAGAAGTTTCTATATTGGTTCAATGACAGTTTTCGTGCTTCTTCTAAGATTCTGTGATTTTTTTTTTTAGTATCTTTTGTTGTACTGCACGTTAGAGTGAATCGTTTCATCTAATTATTCTATTCAGTTAGGAGTATATAAAAGTCCAATTTATACTCCAAATATCACTGAAGCAAAGTTGAATGCACATTCCGAATGAATGGTCACTATTTCTATTTATGTGCACAGAGTCTGGTTCAGATACATTCATATAAAACACTGCATTAAACAAGAGAATGTCTGTGAATTGCCTAGTACAATGCCTGGCACAAGGGTAGTCTGACGATAGTTGTCCCCATCCTGCTTAAAGACAAGGATCAGACTCAGAGAACTTTTTCTTGGAAAAATTGTCACCTGGAAAGATGAAGCCAAGATGACACTTTACTTCCATACTCACCGTGTACTCTTCCCAGCCCCAGGCCTGGAAACAACCATCTTCAAGGAGCCACGGAGACCAGGATATATTTGAGTGAAAGGGCTATAGGAACTGCACACCAGTTTATTTTCTCAGTCTAAGCCTCAATATCCTTTTATAGTTCAGTGATTCTCAAATGGAAGCAGTTTAGGGGCATTTGGAAATGGTGGGGCATTTGGAGTCATCTGAGAGTCCAGGGATGTGAAATTTCCTATAATGCACAGAGCAGACTAGACTGATAAAGAATAGCCCCACAAACAGCATCCCTGCTAACAAATAGCTATCCAATCCCTGAATCAGTCATCGCAGCTTGTCTTTCTTGAGTTCTGTTTCCTCAAGTATTGGCTTGGTTGTCAGGCACTCAGTTAACTTAACCACCACCCTTTCCTTAGTAGGTGCCAAATGTATTGAATTAACTACCATGCCTTATAGTCGATAAAACAGCCAGCCTTGACTGTTGATCTGATTTAAACAGAGCCTCAACCTCTTACTTATCAGTTCTTTTCAGAAAACTATCTTCCAGAAAATTGGTTATGAACTCAGAACTTACGGTGAAGTCCCGTTCATTTCTAGTCTATGCAAGTGCTCCATCTAGTCATTCAGCCCTGTCTGTTGTACCAACACCAATTAGTGGTACCCAGGGCTTACACCATGCATTTTACCAAGCACTTTACAAGCTATTTAACCTTCACAATATCCCTATAAATCATGTACTCTTATTATCATTTTTTACAAGGAATCTGATACTCAGCATGGTTAGTAACATACCCAAGATGGTGCAGCTATTATGTGGCAGAACCAACATTCTAAACCCCTGCAGTCAGGCCCCAGGACCCATGCTGAATGCACTGCCTGTAATGCATAAGACATACCCAATAATGTAGAAAATACAAAATAAAATACAAGAGCCATGGAAAATGTTAAACTACAGGGACAACAAAATCAAAAACAAATTTAAGTTTTGAGGTAATACAAAGTTATTGTGGCTGACTATATTTCACTCTGTGTTTCTTAGCAGCCAAAACTAAGGGCAAAACTCCTCAGATATGATTCCTTTCAGCCTTGAGGGAAATGCATCTCAAGAAGTGTCTGGATCATGAACATTGATCCTGTGGAGCCTTGTATGCAGGACTTTGATAAGACTTCAGTAAAACATTCCCTACAACGTTCTTGTGTGTGTGTGTGCATGCACAGTTGCTTCAGTCGTGTCTGACTCTTCGCAACCCTATGGACTGTAACCTGCCAGGTTACAGTTAACCTGTAACCAGAAAGGCTCCTCTGTCCATGAGATTCTCCAGGCCAAAATACTGAGTGAGTTGGCATGCCCTCCTTCAAGGGATCTTCCTGACCCAGGGATCAAACCCACATCTCCTGAGTTCCCTGAATTGCAAGCAGATTCTTTATTGCTGAGCCACTGGGGAAGCCCAAAAACATCCTTACAGTACGTGATTCTCATAGGTCTTCAATAGGAGACAAGAGCATGAAGACTGTTCCAGGACAGAGGGAACGAAAAGTGTCCATTGAATTGAAAAGGCATCTTAAGACCAAAAAACAAGGCAGGTAGCTTCATATACTCGATGAGTCAGTTTATCACAGGGTCACTTACTTACAGGATTGGATTAGGTTGGGGGCAGACAATGATCTGGAAGCATTCACCGCTGCACCCCACACTGGCAAGGGGCCACTGGGACAATTTTACAGTTAACCTAGGGTATGGGAGTAGGTACTAGGAAACAGGATGTATGCTCCTAACTTAAGATTTATGAATGGGTAACTTATCTCATGGGGGTCAGGAATATATCAGTGAAGGTTTTCATTGTTTGGGGATTAATAGAGCATAGAGGCTACCACGGAGAAGGCAATGGCAACCCACTCCAGTACTCTTGCCTGGAAAATCCCATGGATGGAGGAGCCTGGTAGGCTGCAGTCCATGGGGTTGCGAAGAGTCGGACACTGAGTGACTTCACTTTCACTTTTTACTTTTATGCATTGGAGAAGGAAATGGCAACACACTCCACTATTCTTGCCTGGAGAATCCCAGGGATGGCGGAGCCTGGTGGGCTGCCGTCTGTGGGGTCGCACAGAGTCGGACACAACTGAAGAGACTTAGCAGCAGCAGCAGCAGAGGCTACCTAGTCCTCTATGATTATTTGTTGTTGTTGTTGTTGTTTGGTAGCTCATATCTGACTCTTTGTGACCCCATGGACTACAGCATGCCAGGCTTCCCTGTCCTTCACCGTCTCCTGGAACTTGCTCAAACTCATGTCCGTTGAGTAAGTGATGCCATCCAACCATCCCACCCTCTGCTATCCACTTTTCCTCCTGCCTTCAATCTTTCCCAGCATCAAGGTCTTTTCTAATGAGTCAGCTCTTCACATCAGATGGCCAAAGTGTTGGATATTCAGCTTCAGCATCAGTCCTTCCAATGAATATTCAGGAGTGATTTCCTTTAGGATGGACTGGTTGAATCTCCTCGCAGTCCAAGGGACTCTCAAGGGTCTTCTCCAACACCACAGTTTAAAAGCATCAATTCTTTGGTGCTTAACGTTTTTGATAGTCCACTCTCACATCTGTACATGACTACTAGAAAACCTATAGCTTTGACTATTCGGTCCTTTGTTGACCAAGTAATGTTTCTGCTTTTTTTAATATGCTGTCCAGGTTTGTCATAGCTTTTCATCTAAGGACCATCTTTTAATTTCATGGCTGCAGTCACTGTCCACAGTGATTTTGGATCCCAAGAAAATAAAGTTTGTCACTGTTTACATTGTTTCCACATCTATTTGCCATGAAGTGATGAGACTGGCAAGAATACACAGAAGAACTGTACAAAAAGGATTTTCATGACCCAGTTAATCACGATGGTGTGATCACTCATCTTGAGCCAGACATTCTGGAATGTGAAGTCAAGTGGGCCTTAGGAAGCATCACTACGAACAAAGCTAGTGGAGGTGATGGAATTACAGTGGAGCTATTTCAAATGCTAAAAGATGATGCTGTGAAAGTGTTGTACTCAATGTGTCAGCAAATTTGGAAAACTCAGCAGTGGCCACAGGACTAGAAAAGGTCAGTTTTCATTTCAATCCCAAAGAAAGGCAATGCCAAAGAATGCTCAAACTACCACACAATTGCACTCATCTCACACGCTAGTAAAGTAATGCTCAAAATTCTCCAAGCCAGGCTTCAGCAATATGTGAACCATGAACTTCCAGATGTCCAAGCTGGTTTTAGAAAAGGCAGAGGAACCAGAGATCAAATTGCTAACATCCGCTGGATCATCAAAAAAGCAAGAGAGTTCCAGAAAAACATCTATTTCTACTTTATTGACTATGCCAAAGCCTTTGACTGTGTAGATCAAAATAAACTGTGGAAAATTCTGAAAGAGATGGGAATACCAGACCACCTGACCTGCCTCTTGAGAAACTTGTATGCAGGTCAGGAAGCAACAGTTAGAACTGGACATGGAACAACAGACTGGTTCTAAATAGGAAAAGGAGTACGTCAAGGCTGTATATTGTCACCCTGCTTATTTCACTTATATGCAGAGTACATCGTGAGAAACGCTGGGCTGGAGGAAGCACAAGCTGGAATCAAGATTGCCGGGAGAAATATCAATACCCTCAGATACGCAGATGATACCACCCTTATGGCAGAAAGTGAAGAAGAAATAAAGAGCCTCTTGATGAAAGTGAAAGAGCAGAGTGAAAAAGTTGGCTTAAAGCTCAACATTCAGAAAATGAAGATCATGGCATCCGGTCCTATCACTTCATGGGAAATAGATGGGGAAACAGTGGAAACAATGTCAGACTTTATTTGTTTGGGCTCCAAAATCACTGCAAATGGTGACTGTAGCCATGATATTAAAAGACGCTTACTCCTTGGAAGGAAAGTTATGACCAACCTAGATAGCATATTCAAAAGCAGAGACATTACTTTGCCAACAAAGGTCCATCTAGTCAAGGCTATGGTTTTCCCAGTGGTCATGTATGGATGTGAGA
>NW_011495076.1:1441386-1465093 GCF_000754665.1 Bison bison bison
AATTGATGCTTTTGAACTGTGTTGTTTGAGAAGACTCTTGAGAGTCCCTTGGACTGCAAGGAGATCCAACCAGTCCATCCTAAAGGAGATCAGTCCTGGGTGTTCACTAGAAGGAAGGACTGATGTTGAAGCTGAAACTCCAATACTTTGTCCACCTGATACAAAGAGCTGACTCATTTGAAAAGACCCTGATTCCTGGAAAGATTGAGGGCAGGAGGAGAAGGGGATGACAGAGGATGAGAGGGTTGGATGGCATCATCAACTAAATGGCCATGAGCTTGTATAAACTCCAGGAGTTCGTGATGGACAGGGAGGCCTGGCATGCTCTGGTTCATGGGGTCACAAAGAATTGGACACAGCTGAGCGACTGAACTGAATTGAACTGATGAGACCAGATAGGCCTGGCATTTTGCATGATGTACTCTGTATTCAAGCTAAATAAGCAGGATGAAAATATATAGCCTTGATGTACTCTTTTCCCGATTTGGAACCAGTCTATTTTTCCATGTCCAGTTCTAATCGTTGCTTCTTTACTTGCATACAGGTGTTTCAGGAGGTAGGTAAGGTAGTCTTGTAGTCCCATCTCTTTAAGAATTTTCCACAGTTTGTTATGATCCACACAGTCAAAGGCTTTAGCATAGTCAATGAAGCAGAAGTAAATGTTTTTCTGAAATTCTCTTGCCTTTTCTATGATCCAATGGATGTTGGTAATTTGATCTCTATGATTATTAAACAACATATATTAACTACAAAACCCTTGATGACAAAGAGGTGCACAGTACAGTCCTGGGCAGCATCAGTGAAATAAGATAGTTACTGAGATCTTAAATTATACAAAAGGGCAGCCATAAAGACCATCCAAGACAATGATGGTCCAAATATTTCTTGATAACAATCTACCACATCCATCCCAACCTGCTACAACTCATTTGTCCTTTGGCATGAGAACAAAGGGAAAAAAAGATATTCAAAGAACTTGTCTCTTGGATAACTACAAATGATTTTCCCTACCCCTACACTTAGATTTCTAAACATCCTATAATAAACTGACTCACTGATGTCAGTTCTTTTTAAAAGGAAAACACACTCTCATTAAAAGAGGAAATGAGTTTCCATTTCTGACCTTTATACTGAGTCAGCTTGAGTCCCATGTGGTGCTGACGATTGTGCATGACCCTGCCTCAAGACAGTTCCACGTAAAATGGAGGAGAAGTAGTGGCTCCGTGCCTTATTTTCCCTTATCTTAAGGAAACGTTTGCTTTGCTGAACCTGATGTTTGTATATATGAGTGTAAGAATTCTTCACCACTCAGCAATGACCAATGACCCAGGCTGACCAGTTGGCCTCATTAAATGAGATTCTTGGCTTTTGGGTACATAGAAGCAAAGGGAATACATTTTAGGAGGACATGGGTTTCTTTAATTGGACATATGATTTTTACTTGTTTGGTGGACCAATGGAGAAAGAGAGACATTAGTGGCATTTTGTGACTGTTAAGACTAATTGAAAAATCTCAGGAATGAAGCTTTCTGTGAAGAGAGTGCTCTAATGGGAATGGATGTGATGATTATTTACCTAATTGAGCAATAATGACTGAGGTGCAGGCCACTTTTTCCGGGATTAATAAAGAACCCGGGAGTTGACAGTTTAGGCCATTAAGCTCAGCTAGTACTCAATCTTGGTGAAGGGCATGGTGCCAGAATTATATTAGTATTGTAAAATGAGCCCAAAACTTAGAGACACGAGAACTTACTTTTCTGAGAAATAATTTTACTTGGCAGTTAATCATCTGACATCAGTTTGGGCAACCCAAGTTCTCTCATTAAACTAACTTTCACATAAGGTCTTGAAATCTTATTCCATTTAGAGTGTTCTCAAGCATATGGTTGTTATAAAAGCAAAGTGGGAGAGAGTGGGATCCTTAGTAATATCAAAAATAGTTTCCTGCGCAACTGCAAGCAAACAAGCCATTATCACCTCCCTTGCTTTTAAAACAAAACAAACAACACAATGACACTGAGTTGAACTAGAGGCATCACAGACCCTGGAGATTCATGGTTGAAATTGTTACCCAGAGTGTCCCTACAGTAAAACCAAGCAACACTACTCCATAATCTCTAATTGGCACTACAAGTATCTTGCTGCTGCTGCTGCTAAGTCGCTTCAGTCGTGCCCGACTCTGTGCGACCCCATAGACAGCAGCCCACCAGGCTCCCCCGTCCCTGGGATTCTCCAGGCAAGAACACTGGAGTGGGTTGCCATTTCCTTCTCCAATGCATGCAAGTGAAAAGTGAAAGTGAAGTCGCTCAGTCGTGTCCGACTCTTAGCGACCCCATGGACTTCAGCCTAGCAGGCTCCTCCGTCCATGGGATTTTCCAGGCAAGAGTACTGGAGTGGGTTGCTGTTGCCTTCTCCGAAAGGTATCTTACATTATCAGAAATCTCAATCTTATAGAAATTGTGTTTGTATTCAATAGCCCCCTATCCAGTGCAACAAATGTTCATGTACTACTCACTTGCCAAGAAAAAGAGTTACTCAGCTTTCTAGGTGTTAACTATTCCTATAGTTCTGCTCTGCATGGGAAAGTTCAAACATCAACTTAGAGCAAGTAGAAATGGTGCTTCAACTTTCTCTCTCTGCAGAGTGAATCCTACACTGGTGGCCTTGCATTTTCAAGGTATTTGCAAATCTGTTTTATAAGCCAACATTTCCTTCTTTTGCTAGCAAACACTGAATATTTTGCAAGACAGTATAAAAAGGGATGAGAGTATAAACATGAATAAGGCACAGCCACTGTGGTACTACAACCTAGCAGAGACCTTAGAATCAAGAGAGCTCTTAAAAAAAAAAATTGGGGTATAGTTGCTTTACAATATTGTGTTAGTTTCTGCTGTACAACGAAGTGAATCAGCTATACGTATACATATACCCCCTCTGTCCTGGACCTCCCTCCCACTACACCCCCAACCACCCCCCCAACCCAGCAATCAACATCATCAGAGGACCAAGCTGAGTTCCCTATGCTATATAGCAGGTTCCCACTAGCTATCTATTTTACATATACACATGGAATATTACTCGGCCATTTAAAGGAGTGAAATTGGGTCATTTGTAGAGAGAGCTCTTTTGGAAAACCTGTTGAGGGAGCAAAACTTCCAATCATAGTCCTCCTTCCAGCATCTGGATTTCTAATCATTATCTTAATCTACACTGAAGAAGATGGTTAATGTGGCTCCATCTGCTCTGAGGCATCACCTCTCTAGCAACCTCTGCAGGAGCCTGCAGCCAGCCAATCAAGCAACAGCAGTAATAATGCAGTCATTTATTTAGTAGGAAGTTACCAAGCTTTTACCACATAATAAAAAGATGTCAGGGTCCAGAGACATAAAGGTGAATTTTTAAAAAATCTCTATCTTCCCAAACTATAGTGTAATTGAAAAGAAATATTAAAAATGTTAATGTGTTACAGGTACTTCAATAGTAGCGTAGGGAGAAACCCAGAAGAGGAAATCAGCCAATCTCAGTAGTCTTCAGGAAGAAGAACATGCATCATAAAGGAGGTAATCTTGAGCTAAACTTTAAAAAGTTAAGAGATATCCTTCAGGTAGAGGTACATAAAGAACTTGCCAAGTCAAGGGACCGACATAAAGAAAGGGGCTGGCAGAGGAAAACGCTGGGGATGGTCAAGGAACAGTAAGGTCTTCTCTCTTAACTACATCTTAAGTGCCTCACTTGATTAAGCAGCACTTCCACTCTTTCTGCAAACTAGCAGAAAATACCCTACCAGCATCTGTGGCAAGTCGGATGGACACTAATGAGCCTGTCCCCTTTCTCCTTCCACTTCTTCTATTATGTGAGTCACAGGAGTTTGTTCCCAATCAGTTTGTGCCAAATGTACTCATGACTGAAATTATATAATTAACATAAACAACACTGTGCAGTTGTTGTTTCTGTGAAAATTAAGTTGGATATTTTGAAAAAACTTGACTTTTACTGAGTCACTAAGAGAAGTTACAATAGAAGCAAGCCCAGGAAATGGAACTATAAAAGAATAAAGGAGGATTATAAAATTCCCTACAATGAGATTCTGCCTCAAATTGCTTTGCTGATATCTCAAGTTCTCACTCTAAAGAAACCAGGACTGGAAATCATGAAAGATGCATTATGGAGGCATTTTATGCACTAAAAAAGGTGATTCATAAAATCAAAGTCTTGCCCCTATGTTAAAGATAAGACAAATGTACACTCAAGTTTTATGTTAAGATATTTTAAGGTGGTTTTGTGGGTGTGCTTTCTTTCTTTAACCAATGTTTTGACCATCAAACTGGTGTCACTGTTAATGTACTGGTCGAAAGGATTTCTCTTATAGCACGAATTTAGGAGAGGATGAGAAAAGATCAAACGGAAGAAAGAGGCAGGAAGGCTCCAAAAGTCACAATAGGGCATCTGGACTTTATTCTATAGATCAGGGAGTGGCAAACTATAGCCCACAGGTCAATCTCAGCCCCAAACCCATTTTTATAAATAAAGTTTTATTGGTACATAGCCATGTCCAATCAGTTAGAGGAGTACCTATGGCTGCATTCACCCTACAATGGCAGAGCTGAAGAGTTGTTATAGAGATGGTGTGCAGGTATACAAGAAGGTTTAGGCTATGCCTACAGGAAAAGCATGAAATACTTCTTTCAACAAAAGCCCTAGGCCACTGCAGGACCAAATGCCCTAGAGAACAAGGAAAGGCACAGAAATAAAAATCCCTCAATTCTTGGGGATGGAGCTATAAAATGGCTGGGCCAGGATATCAAACTAATACTAATTAGAAGTCTCCTACCACTAGGGAAAGACATTGAAAATCTTTCCCACACAAGACCCACCACTTTGATTTCCAGGGAGGAACTGGAACACTGAGAATGTCCCACCCTCAGGGCCCAGGTGTACAGGTCTATGTGAGACTGAGGCTTGGCCAGGAAAAAATAGAGCATTACAACTACCAGCTTAGGAAGCATTGAGCAGCAAACAGTAACAAGGCTACAGGACTATAAATGCATCTGAAAGCCAAGAGTGGAGCATTAAAACCCTCCAACACCCCAACTCCCATGCTAATAGAGCATCCAAAAGCATCTGAAGCCTCTAGGGACTGAGGATGTCCACAGCAACAACATCATTAACCGTTAGGGAAATGCACACTGAAGTCATAATGAAAGGCCACAGTCTGGGCTTCCCCAATGGCTTAGAGGGTAAAGAATCTTCCTGCAATGCAGGAGACACAGGAGATGTAGGTTCGATCTCTGGAGGAGAAATGGCAGCCCATTCCACTATTCTTACCTGGAAAATCCCATAGACAGAGGAACCTGGTGGGCTACAGTCCAAATCGTTGCAAAGAGTTGGACATGACTGAGCAACTGAGCACAGCACCATACATTCATGGTTGAATAAATAAAACACATTGAGAATGTCAAGTGGTACCAAGGATGCAGAATTATTTCTTATACTTTATTGGTAAGGAGCACACTGGTGCAGCAACTCTGGAAAGCAGTTGAGCAGTTTCTTATGACAAGCTATACTTACCCTAGGGCCCAACAGTCTACTCCTGGGTATTTACCCTAAGAAAATGAAAACTTATGTTCACATAAAATCTTATATAGGAATGTTCATAGCAGTTTTATTTGCGACAGCTGAAACCTGGAAGCAACCCAAATAGAATGAGCTTATGCTCCTATATTTGCAGGAAGCACCATCATCTACCCATTCCAGGACCCTAATATATTGTTGACTCCTCTCTCTACCTCACTTTTAAAACACCAAAGTCCTCCTTATTGTACCTTCAAAATATATGTCACATCTGCATTTTCTTCTCTATTTTTGCTATTTGACACACGCTAGGTACCAACGATCTCTTTCTTGAACTTCTGCACAGTTGCCTAACAAATATAAATGGAAATTCCAGTATTGTGTGTTAGTCACTCAGTCGTGTCTGAGTCTTTGCAATCCCATGGACTGTAGCCTGCCAGGCTTCTCTGTCCATGGAATTCTCTAGGCAAGAATACTGGAGTGGGTACGAATTCCCTCCTCCAGGAGATCTTCCTGACCCAGAGATTGAAATCAGCTCACGTTCATTGCAGGCCAATTCTTTACCATCTGAGCTATCAGGGAAGCCCAATTTCAGTATTAGACCTACCAAATGGATCTACCCCTCCCCCAACCCATGTAAAACACATGTTTGGATACATAAACATTTAATTTTCCCCCCAGTATATGGGAGAAAAAAAAGAAAGTTCCTTTAATTGGCACATAAGACCTTAAAAATCCTTGTTTCTTGACTCTCCAGGCTGAAATAGGTGCTTGCCACTTTCAAGCACCTATTTCAGGCTTCAGCAACAACAAATAGATGTTGTTTCACATTCAAAAGCAATTGAGTTTCTCATCTCACTCTGTCTCACCTCCGTAACTTCATTCATGCTGTCACCTGTGCCAGAGTTAACATCCTTCCCTCCCTCTTCCACTGACCTGTCCAAACCTTTAGGGTTCAGTTCAGGGGTCACCTCATTTTGACTTCTCCCTACAATACCCATTCTCCTGCTCCGAGTGGGAACCCACTTCATGTTTGTAAGAATCTGTCAAAGGAGCACTAAAGACTGCTGTGAGCCTGTTTTGGCTTTTCTGAGTATAACAGTTTCCTAGAATTGTTCACAGAAGAGATTTTAAAAAGCAAGAGTAATACATAGAAGTGATGAAGCCTTTCAAGTGTGCCCTTTGTTCCCAAGGTTCTATTAATTGCCATTTAGGGAAGGCTTATTTGCAATGTCCCCAATTACTTAGGCAACTAAATAGCATTTACGGATTAGATAGAGCAGCATTTGCTTAATAGCAAATAACAAATGCAGTGGCACAGCCCACTGATAGTCTCCTTCCAGAGATGGGCTTATTTAAGTTTGAGCTCCAGAGGGAAGTTGCCTTTTTTTTTTTTTTTTACTGGAGTACATTATAATTGTTCACATAACCACTTAGATCTAGACATTGGGTTTTTTCCCCTTAATTTTTAAAAAATTAAGTAATAAATAAACCAAAAGAGTATATCCAAGTAACTCCAGTGTCCATTCCACTTATTCGAGTCTATTCCTGCCAGTAAAAGCTTCATGAAATTCCTATCTGATCAAATCACAACCCCACAACTCTGAAGACCCTTTCATCTGACCTTCTCAGCTAGAACATCTCTGACTACCCAGAATTGCTGTGAGATTTCTCTTCTCCAACTTTTTAGACAGTTTTGTGGTAGTTTCTATGTGCTTGCCAATGCTTCTAATTGTTGTTACCTATAGGGAAACAAAAAGGAAGAAACAGGCAGAACACTGATGTTCAATATAAAAATGCCAGTTGGGGACTTGGCAAGGGGCAGGCAAGACCAGACTGTGGAAGGCTTTGATGCTAAACTCAGGGCTCAGACTTTATTAATGGTGACGATTCAGATAAAGTAGGTTTTTAGGTCCTTGACAGAGTGTTATATCCCATGTCTCAAGAAAGTGGCCCTAAGTCAATGAATCTGTCCTAAGTTCTAGTCCTATCCATTGATCAGCAGAAAATCCCTGAAGCACTGATTTGAGAATGATTCTGGATCACATAATTAATGACAAATATCTGCATAGAGGTACGGGGAGAAGGAACTTCTAGACACACAGCATATTTTGCCATAGCTCTGGACATCCATACAACTTATACACTCTGCAATTATAGAACTGAGCAGAAAGTCTCTAACATTGGTCTCAGATTTTGGCCTCAATTCCTCAGAAGTTTAAAAAACTAAGTCATTGATCATGCACTTGACTTTGTCCAAAGAGGAAAGAAGAAGAAAGTAGAGGAAGATGACCACAACTCACATAGGGTGGTAACAAGAAGTCCAAGTTGTAAAATGATGGGTGCAGAAAGGAAAATTTTGAAAGACTTCATGGAAATAAATATTTGCCTTTTCTTAGTTTTGCCTTATATTGCTCTTCACACTGTCCTTGGGCAATAGCAACCCACTCCAGTACTCTTGCCTGGAAAATCCCACGGACAGAGGAGCCTGGTAGGCTGCAGTCCATGGGGTCGCTAAGAGTCAGGCACGACTGAGCAACTTCACTTTCACTTTTCACTTTCATGCATTGGAGAAGGAAATGGCAACCCACTCCAGTGTTCTTGCCTGGAGAATCGCAGGGACAGAGGAGCCTAGTGGGCTGCCATCTATGGGGTCGCACAGAGTTGGACACGACTGAAGCAACTTAGCAGCAGCAGCAGCAAACATCTTTAAAACTCCTCTTCTGTGACTTAGAAGGTCAACTCTCTGATAATATTTCTTATCAGTCATTACAAAAATCCTTCCTAAGTGGCTGCATCTGAGTGGCAACAGACTCTAACAATAAACTGTAACTCCTACCTTGCCTTACATTTTCTCTATTGAAAGTGAAAGTGAAAGTCACTCAGTCGTGTCTGACTCTTTGGGACGCCATGGACTACAGTCCATGGAATTCTCCAGGCCAGAATACTGGAGTGGGTAGCCTTTCCCTTCTCCAGGGTATCTTCCTGACCCAGGGATCGAACCCAGGTTTTCCCCATTACAGGCAGATTCTTTACCAACTGAGCTATCAGGGAAGCCATTTGCCACCTAATAAATCAGGAAAAACAAAAAAAAAAAGGCTCCAGGAATTCATTTCTACTGTAGCATAGCTGCAAATTTGAAAGAGACTGAAATCAACCACTTTTATGTGTTTTTGTTAGATTCTTTCACAGGACTGGTTAACATCTTGACAGACATCATTTGGAGATTCACTGGAGACTTCATGGCACCTGACCTGGTCTGCCGTGTGGTCCGCTATTTGCAGGTATGTAGCACCTTCCAAATATGATGAGACAAACCGACACCAAAATTACCTCTTGGATTCTTCATAAGGAAAATAGTGTAAAACGCTGTACTCTGGTGCAACAAATTGCTCACTTCTTCATAGTTGAAAGGACAAGCAAAATTTATATTTTCATGTTTTTTGTTTGTTGAAAATAATACATGTATAAAGAAAACCCAAGTAAGCAATAATAAGAACATAAGTGTTCCTAGTTTAAGCATTAGGTAAAATTTCTGGGTTATTATCCTTTTTGACATATTCTGGCTGTCTTAGTCCAAGGATGCTGATATAAAAATACCGTTCTGACCTGGAGAATTCCATGGACTATATAGTTAATGGGGTCACGAAGAGTCAGACACGACTGAGCAACTTTCACAGAATAGGTGGCTTATAAACAATTTATTTCTCACAGTTCTGGAGGCTGGAAGTCGAAAATTAGTGTACCAGCCTGTTCAGGTGACAGCCTTCCTCCAGACTGCAGACATCTCATTATTTCCTCACACACCATGACCAAATGGGATTTATTCTGGGTATGCAAGGTTGGTTCAACATTCAAAACTCAATTGATGTAATTCATAACATAAAAAGGTAAGAAGAGATTATATGATCCTATCAGTAGATACAGAAAAAGCATTTGAGAAAATCTTATACCCACTCATGATAAAACTCTCAGCAAACTATGTATAGAGAGAAACTTCCTCAACTTGATAACAAAAATCTACAAAAAACCTACAACTAACCTCAGACTTAATGGTGAGAAGCTAGAAGCTTTCCTCTTGAGACTGGAAATAACACAAAGATGTCTCCTCTCACACTCGTATTCAGCATCATGCTGGAAGTTCCAACTAATTCAAAATGACAAGAAAAAAAAAAAGGTTACACAGATTGGTACAGAAAGATGAAATTAAAAACACCTGTGTTTACAAATAACTTTGTCTCTATAGACAATAAAGTGCAAACCAGTAAGGTCACAGAATACAAGGTTAGGGGACGACAGAGGATGAGCTGGCTGGATGGCATCATCAACTCAATAGATATGACTTTGAGTAAGCTCCAGGAGTTGGTGATGGACAGGGAAGCCTGGCGTGCTACAGTCCATGGGGTTGCAAAGAGTAGGACATGACTAAGTGACTGAACTGAACATCCAAAAGTTCAGATGTTTTTTCATGTACCAGCAATCAACAATTTGAAGTTAAAATTTACAACACAGTACCATTTATGTTAGCACCCAAAATATGAAATCTTTAGGTATAAATCTAACAAAATATGTGCAAGATCAATATGAATAAAACTGGAAAAACTCTGAAAAAAAATCAAACAATATCTTGAAATGTATAGATATTCCATGTTCATAGACAGGAAGACTCACTATTGTCAAGATGATAATTCTGCCAGTACAACTTATAAATCCAATGTAATTCCAATCAAAATCCCACCAGGTTATTCTATAGATATGGATAAGCTCTAAAGTTTAAGTAAAAAACACAGAACAGTCAATACAATATGGAAAAAGAAGAATATGGTTGGAAGATTGACCCTATCTGATTTCAAGAATTACAAAATGCTCCAAAAATCAAAACAGCATGATACTGGAAAAGAATCAACACATAGATCAATGGAGCAGAATAGACAGTGCAGAAAGAGATACACAGAAAAAGTCTAATGGATCTTTAACAAAGGATCAAAGAGTTCAATGGAGAAAGGATAGCCTACTCAAGAAATGCTGCTGGAGTCACTGGATATCCATCTGCAAAAATAAATAAGTAAGAATCCAACCACAGACTTCACCCCTTTCACAGAAACTAACTCAATATGGATCACAGATTGGAATGAAATATGGAGTACTATAAAACTACTAGAAAATAACACAGGAGAAAATCAGGGGACTTTGGGTCTTTCTGTGATTTTTTTAGATATAACATCAAAAGCACAATCCATGAAAGAAACAATTGAAAGTTGGGGTTTTATGAAAATTTAAAATTGATTCTCTGCAAAAGACACTGTCAAGAAACTGGAAAAATAGGGCACAGAATTGGGAAAAATATAAAAAACATATATTTGATAAAGAAACAAAAGTGAAAGAAAGAAAGTGAAGTTGCTCAGTCGTGTCCAACTCTTTGCAACCCCATGGACTGTAGCCTACCAGGTTCCTCTGTCCATGGGATTTTCCAGGCAAGAATATTGGAGTGGGTTGACATTTCCTTCTCCAGGAGATCTTCCTGACCCAGGGATTGAACCCAGGTGTCCCACATTGTAGGCAGACGCTTTACCGTCTGAGCCACCAGGGAAGTCAAAGAAACAAAGAAATCCTCAAATAACAATAAGAAAATAAACAACCCTCATCAAAGTGGTCAAAAGACCTGAACAGATACTTCACCAAAGAAGATCTACAGATGACAAGCAAGCATATAGAAAGAATTTCAACGTTCATTACTTAGGCATTAGGAAATTCCTAATTAAAACAATGAGATACCACTACATACTTATTAGAATGGCTAAAACAATATTTTTTAAACTGACAATATGAAATGGGACTGAGAATATGTAGCTATAGGAAGTCTCATTCATCTTTTGTGGAAATGCAAAATGGTACACTTTAGAAGATAGTTCGGCAATTTCTTATAAACTTGAACATACTCTTACCATACCATCTAGCAACTGTGCTCCTAGGCATTCACTCAGTTGAGTTGACAACTTATATCCACATGAAAGTCTGCACAAGAATGTTTATAGCAGTTTTATTCACAATTGCAAGAAATTGAAAGCAAGATACTCCTCAGAAGCTGAATGGATAAATAAACCAAATGAGCTATCAAGCCATGCAAAGTCATGGAGGAATCTTAAAAGCACATTGCTAACTGAAAGAAGCAAGTCTAAAAAGACTACGTGTGTGTGATTATAACTATATGACATTGGAAAAGGCAAAACCATGCAGACAGTAAAAAGATCAGTGGTTGCCAGGGATTTGGAGGGATTAAATAGATAAGGCACAAGGGATTTTTAGGACAGTAATCTCTTCTGTATAACACTGTAAAAAAGGATACACGGCATTATGCATTTATCAAAACCCATGGAACTGTGCAACACAAATAGTGAATCTCAATACAAGCCATGGACTTCAGTTAATCATAATGTATCAATATCAGTCTGTTAATTTTTAAAAATAGATCACACTAATGTAAGGTTTAATAAGAAGAGAAAGTGTGTGTGGTGGGGGGGGTGGCTAATATGGGTACTCTTTGCCTTATCTGCTCAATTTTTTCTGTATAACTAAAATTGTTCTAAAAGATAAAGTATATTGATTTTTTTTAAGTCAGTCCAGAGATTCTACTTTAAATGAATCCAATCTGGCATTTTTCTAAATAAAAAAATTTAAGTTTTCTGCATTTAAGTCTCACTTTTCTACAAGATTTTTTTTTTTTTTGGTTTCATATTTCCTAGGTCATTTTTGTCAGAATTGAGGGTGGGATAGTGAGAATTTAGACATATGTCCTCAAGCTTCCATCTGTTCTCCAAATGGTATCCCATATGTTGTTGACGTGTAGAATTTTCATTGTTGACATTTATGAATTGACTATAATTGTACTTTAATTTCCTTCTTGACTCAAGTTAATTATAAGGGTGTTTAAATTTCCAAGTGGTATTTAAAAAAAAATTCATGATACTAATTTCAGCTTTCATTGCTTGTTGTTTTAAATTTGTGAATTGTATAAATTCCACTTTTTGGAATATATTCAGGGTTTTTTTTTTTCCTTGATAGCTTAGTTTATGATTAATTTTTGAAATACTGCTTATTTTATAATAATTGTATCATTCTTAGAGTTTGTTTAATTATTTCTACCTATGTATTATTGTACTTGTTCCCTCTGTAGAACTACAAACATTTTAGTTATATATATTTCAGTTCAGTTCAGTTCAGTTGCTCAGTCGTGTCCGACTCTTTGTGACCCCATGAACTGCAGCACGCCAGGCCTCCCTGTCCATCACCAACTCCCAGAGTTCACTCAGACTCACGTCCATCGGGTCGGTGATGCCATCCAGCCATCTCATCCTCTGTCGTCCCCTTCTCCTCCTGCCCCCAATCCCTCCCAGCATCAGCATCTTTTCCAATGAGTCAACTCTTCCCATGAGGTGGCCAAAGTACTGGAGTTTCAGCTTTAGCATCATTCCTTCCAAAGAAATCCCAGGGAGATCTCCTTCAGAATGGACTGGTTGGATCTCCTTGCAGTCCAAGGGACTCTCAAGAGTCTTCTCCAACACCACAGTTCAAAAGCATCAATTCTTCGGCGCTCAGCTTTCTTCACAGTCCTACTCTCACATTCATACATGACTACTGGAAAAACCATAGCCTTGACTAGATGGACCTTTGTTGGCAAAGTAATGTCTCTGCTTTTGAATATGCTATCTAGGTTGGTCATAACTTTCCTTCCAAGGAGTAAGCGTCTTTTAATTTCATGGCCGCAGTCACCATCTGCAGTGATTTTGGAGCCCCCCAAAATAAAGTCTGACACTGTTTCCACTGTTTCCCCATCTATTTCCCATGAAGTGATGGGACCAGATGCCATGATCTTCATTTTCTGAATGTTGAGCTTTAAGCCAACTTTTTCACTTTCCTCTTTCACTTTCATCAGGAGGCTTTTTAATTCCTTTTCACTTTCTGCCATAAGGGTGGTGTCATCTGCATATCTGAGGTTATTGATATTTCTCCCGGCAATCTTGATTCCAGCCTGTGCTTCCTCCAGCCCAGAGTTTCTCTATATTTAGTGTTATGCTATTGTTACATTTGGGCTTCCCTGGTGGCTTAGACCATAAAGCCTCTGCCTGCAATGTGGGAGACCTGGGTTCAATGTTACTTTTAGGTTTATTGATATTCTGTTGCCATTGTGGTATTGTATCTATTATAATATAAATGATCCCTTCAATCCATGCAGTACTAATTGCTTTGAATTTAATTTGTCTAATAATACTATTGCAATGAATGCTTTCTTTTAGTTTTCAGTTGCTCAACATACCATTGGCCATCACTCTATTTTTATTTTTTTATTTTATTTTTTTTACAGCTAACCTTATTTATTTTTTATTTTATTTTTAAACTTTACAATATTGTATTGGTTCTGCCATATATCGAAATGAATCTGCCACAGGCATACATGTGTTCCCCATCCTGAACCCTCCTCCCTCCCCATACCATCCCTCTGGGTCATCCCAGTGCACTAGCCCCAAGCATCCAGTATTGTGCATTGAACCTGGACTGGCGACTCGTTTCATATATGATATTATACATATTTCAATGCCATTCTCCCAGCTCATCCCACCCTCTCCCTCTCCCACAGAGTCCAAAAGACTGTTCTATACATCAGTGTCTCTTTTGCTGTCTCGTATACAGGGTTATTGTTACCATCTTTCTAAATTCCATATATATGCGTTAGTATACTGTATTGGTGTTTTTCTTTCTGGCTTACTTCACTCTGTATAATAGGCTCCAGTTTCATCCACCTCATTAGAACTGATTCAAATGTATTCTTTTTAATGGCTGAGTAATACTCCATTGTGTATATGTACCATAGCTTTCTTATCCATTCAACATCTAGGTTGCTTCCATGTCCTGGCTATTATAAACAGTGCTGCGATGAACATTGGGGTACATGTGTCTCTTTCAATTCTGGTTTCCTCAGTGTATCACTCTATTTTTAAACTTTGATAATCTTTTGGTTTTAGAAGTTTCTCTTCTAAATAGTATACAGTTGGATTTGGGAAAGAGTTGTGTAAACAATCTTTGTTTTAGTGGAGGAGCTCAAGCCATTCATTTTTATTTTGACAAATAGTGTTTGACAAATAGTGTTTGGTACTATTTCAATCATATCATTTTAATCTTTCTGTGTTAATTTTTTATTCACTCATTTTTTTCCCTTTCTATATATTTGGTTATAATTGTGGTAGGCTGAAAAATGGCCCCCCAAACACTTCTAAATCCTAATACATGAAACCTATGTATGTTACCTTATATGGTAAAAAAGACTTTGCAGATGTGATTAAGTTAATGATTTTGAAATAAGAAGACTATTCTGAATTATCTCAGTCATTATTACTATTGAGTCCAAAGGCAAACATACAGATCCTTGTAAGAGGGAGGCAGAGGAAGATTTGACACACAGACAGAAGAGGCACTGTAACCATGGGCTCAAAGATGGTATTGGTGTGACCACAATTCAAAGAACTCTGGCAGCCACCTAAAGCTGGAAAAGACCAGGAAAGAATTCTCCCCAGAGCCTAGAGAAGGGGAGTGGCCCTACCAACACCTTGATTTTGACTCAGTATAGCTGATTCTGACTTCTGGTCTCCAAAAATATAAAAGAATGAATTTATGTTGGTTTAAGCCACAGTGTTTGTGGCAATTTGCTATCGTGGTCATAGGACTCTAATAAATCTTTTTTCTCTATTTCTATTTTACTCTGTCATAGCTTATCTTTAAAGTGCAATACATCTCTATCAAAATAAAAACAACAAAATAGATGTCTAAAATATCTAAATAGAAATTTGATGCAATTGCTTTCCTTCTACTTTCTGCCCTCATCCAACTCACCAAATTTTCTCTGAAATATTATGTAATTATATTCATAGCTATTTTAAACATTTTGTGTTTTTCTGACTCATTGCTTACTATGGCTTTCGTATTCTATCCCCTTCTTCTTCTTGAGTACTCAATTTCAAAACAATTCTCAGTCAGCAGAAATGTTTCTTCAAGAAAGATTTTTTCCAAAAGTAGGTGATGTTTTCCTTCTACTCATATGTAAGAAAATTATCCTGTGCCTTGGTACAAAAATATTTACCAAATTTTTGAATCACAATTTTTCTTTCAACACTCATTAATCTTTTTGTTCTGTTTTCTGGCACTTATTTTTGTGGAGAGGAGGCATGACAATTTGAGGTATATTTCTTTCAGATAATCTTTAACATTTTATTTTTTATTTATTTAAAAAAATTTTTTTTAATTTAATTTTATTTTTAAACTTTACAGTATTGTGTTAGTTTTGCCAAATATCGAAATGAATCCGCCACAGGTATACATGTGTTCCCCATCC
Organism: Bison bison bison; assembly: GCF_000754665.1. Classification (NCBI taxonomy): domain Eukaryota; kingdom Metazoa; phylum Chordata; class Mammalia; order Artiodactyla; family Bovidae; genus Bison; species Bison bison. The sequence continues at coordinate 1,457,342 of NW_011495076.1, forward strand.
TGAATCCGCCTCCCTCCTCCTTCCCCATACCATTCCTCTGGGTCGTCCCAGTGCACCAGCCCCAAGCACCTAGTATCATGCATCGAACCTGGACTGGAAACTCGTTTCATACATGATATACATGCTTCAATGCCGTTCTCCCAAATCTTCCCACCCTCTCCCTCTCCCAAAGAGTCCATAAGACTGTTCTATACATCAGTGTCTCTTTTGCTGTCTCGTACACAGGTACAGATAATCTTTAACATTTAAAAAAAAAACAAAAACCCTGTCTAGATGTTTGAAGACTCCTGAAGTTAAATATTCTTTTTGACCATGTCTCAAAAGTACATATCTTTTTCTTAACTCTTCCTGCTTCTCTGGCCAGTCTGTTGTGACCTTTTCTCTTGCCGCAGGTCCTGAATTCGTGTGAGCCAGTCATCTCACTCAGCACAGTTGCAGATGCCACAATTCTCATGACTGTCTCATCACAACATTCTAACCCATGCAGTTCTCCCATTGAGAGTTCTCTTTCCCATCCTTCTCCTCAACTCAGTGTGGCCAGCATTAACAACTCTGAATCCATGGGTCCCACACAAAAAAAATCCCAGTTTTCTCTAAGGATACAATCTTATTTTTGTTGCTGTTGTAAAAACTGTATGCCATTTTTCTTTCTCATCACTCATCAGCTTCTTAAGCAAGATGAGAATTTCTTCTTGCATCCCTCAGGGGAGACTTCAGTCTCTGGTCAGTTTTCAGAACACCCTCTCCATGGCACCTTCTGCAACACAGATGCTGGGAAGTATATGTGGCAGTGTTACAGAAATAAAAATAATAAAGAATATCAGTGTAGCTGATTATTTTTCTGAGGCAGGGAATTAACAAAACGGTACAAATTCAGACAAAGGTTATTAACAAAGTCATGTCATCCCTATTTCATCTTAGAAGAAATTCAGACACTCACCCCTAGACTTTAGTCTTCAAGTTACTTTCTACTTACTATGAATTTGACCAAAATTTACAAAGTAGTGATATGGCTAGACTCCTGGTAGAAATGAGGCTCAAAGTTACTGGAAAATTTTCCATCTTGATAATCCTTTCAGATATATTTATTACCTTTTGCGTATGCTCTTCACAGAAGAGATATTAACCTCCTAAATCAAAATGTTCTCTGCAAAGTAAGCAAATACCACTGAACATAGAATAATTAAAGGACATGGATAAGCTTAATAAAAGAGGGTGGGAAGGCAGAAGAGGGGACTCAAAGGCTGACCCTAGTGGGTAGCTCTGCTGCAGAAGTGGATGAAGAAGGGGAGCTCTAAGAATGTCAGCCCAGATGGTGATAAATGATTCAAAACAGCATGCAGGCTCCTTGAAGCCAGATCCCTCCTATCATCTTCCAACAACTCACGTTGATAAAAGGCAAGTGAACGTTTGTTTCTAATTATTCTGGAATGTCAACTGTAGCAGAGAAAATTAGTTTAGCTTTAAAAGTCAATTACAAACAAATGTACTGCGCGAATGTCAAGGGGGACTGATCCTTGGAGAAATGTGGAGTCTCCAAGAAGCCAAGCCAAAGAGTGAGCAAGTGAGAACTGGAGGCACTCTCACCTGTCACCGCCAGCAGTGCAAAGTCCAGCACCGAGAAGAGCCATCTTCTGCCTGGGCGGGAGCCAGGCATTCCTGTCCATACTCCAAACCTCATCCAGCCCTTGGTTTAGTGCCTAGGTTTCTAAATAGCACAAAATGCTCTTCTCTCCATGATGTGCACTTCCTCACCTTTATGAAACCACTCACCTCCTCTCATTTCTGTCTTCAGGTTGTGCTGCTCTATGCCTCTACCTATGTCCTGGTGTCCCTCAGCATAGACAGATACCATGCCATCGTCTACCCCATGAAGTTCCTGCAAGGAGGTGAGCAGGCTCCACCAAGTACTATCCTTGGGTGAGGGTTTTTGCTAATATTATCCTCTTAGTAATGGCTCTTTTCCTTCCCCTTTCTCCTCTTCCCCTTCCTTCCCCACTTCTTGAGTCTGATTGTCGAAAAAGACATAGAAAAGAAACTTGGCTGCCTGGGAAAATGCTGACAGCTGGCCTGGATGGCCAAGAACTGTGAGGAAAGATGCTTTGCTAAGCCCACTCTGTGACCATTTTCCTTGACACTGATGCTTCCAGCTTTTTTTTTTAGAGTACTGTTGAAACACATAACTATCCAAACTAAGGAACACTCCCACTTCAACTTGCTTATTTTCCAGAAAGAAGCATTTTGCCTTCCTTACCCCAAAACCATGGAAATAATTGGAAAAATGTTTCAAATTGATAATTATAATGGAAACAAGGAAAACCCTCGTTGATCCAGAGATAGTGAAGAATCCCTGAAAGAAGGAAGCAGACGGGTCAGCAGGAAGGCTCAAGGCACACAACCCACCGTACACACAGATGATGCTACAGCAATGGGGCAGAGGTCTTCCTAAATAGATCGTGGAAATGCCTAGAGCAAGAGAGACTCAGGGAAATTGGCAGGGTGATTCTTAGAGTACAATGAGGACCTTTTATCACAGCACATCTCCCGTCCTGCTGTCCTTCCCCTTCCCAGATGTGCAGCAAGGATGAACATCTCTGCTTCCAAGTAGTGGGGACACTGGATTTCAAGAGACAGGGTGGGGCCCTGGGGAGCAATGACACCTTGGAGAGATGGTGGATACCTAGTCACAGGACTAATTGTCCATTGCTCTGCCCACAGGCAGAGGCCACTTACATCTCTGATCTCCAAAAGCAAATAAGAGTCCAAAGTACTTCACGTTTCCAAGCAGGCTGTGAAACTGATAAAGTGAAGAACCTAACATGAAATCTTGTCTACAAAAATGAGGTGCAATCAAATATCATGAAAAAGTGTGACAAAAGCCAATCTGTACAAGATAGATAATATGTTTAAAATACCATTCTGCAGAATTTACACCTGAGGAAACAAAATTAATAGAGCAAGCAGAATTTTAGAATAAGTAGCAATAATGTCATCAGATACTATTAAATACATCAGGCAGTACTGACACAGATACTTTGGATGGCACCGTATAGCAATACCTAATTAAAATGTAAAATGTGCAGCCCTTTGATATTGAAGTTCTACGTCTTGGTATCTTCTCTGGACAAATGCTGACATGTGTGCATAGATACACATATGTTGTGTATTGTAGCATTACTCAGAATATCAGGAATTCAATGCTCACCTTGGTGTCCCTCAGTGGAGGAATGGCTAGCACCCTATGCAGAAGTTTTAATAGCTTAGGTTCATTGATTGTGTACTATGTACTAGTCATGATTCTAAGTTCTTTATATATGTTAAATACTTTAACCCTCACAATAGCTCTGTGATATAGGTTCTATTATTATTTGCATCTTAGTCTGGGCAATTGCAATTCAAAGAGTTAAAGAAGTTTGCCCAAATCGCAGTTAGTAGCTGCAGGGGCAGGATTTGAACCCAGATGGTCTGGGTTCAGCTCAGGTGCACTCAAGTACTATATATCCTGTCTCTCAATGAAGAGGTAGGGCAGACATGGAGAGAGATATGCATCACCATGAAAATGTCTGCATCATATTTTGAGTAATAAAAACAATATACATGCAGTATGTATATAGTATAACACTAATATAAAGAAAAACTCAAAACAACACTAGAGAGAGAGAGAAGAGCAGGAAAGAATGCAAGAAATAGGGAGGTCTCAGAATAATAAACAACTGCCCACAAAAATGCACACCAACTAGTACTTAACCTTTGGGGATGGGAGTTGGAATCTCCATAGTGACCACAGGGATTTACATGCCATTAGGTAATTTTTATACCAGCAACACATGAGTGTGATGTGAAACTAATTTTAAGATAAAATTGATATCTATTTCTAAGGCTTTTTGTAGGTTGCATGTAAGTGAGTGTGTGTGAGGGGTGCAATCTGCACCAAGCTTTCTGGACACTGTTATGGTCTAGTGATGATGGCAGAGAAGGAAGTAGGGGAGGAAATGGGCTAAATGGGAGAGACATTTTATGATATGTGTATGCAGAAGTATGATACATGTACTCATCCATCTACTTATTAACACCCAGCAAGCTCTGGGGAGGATTGCAGACAATGTACAAAAGGCCATCTATACCAGAGTATTTCAAGGTGAAGAAATTGGGTTAAAGAAAACATAAGTATAAGAAAATCTGTGAGGGGGTGTCCCAGGACATTTGCTAGAGGGAGAGGCTTTGGGATCCATAGCCAAGGGGGAAACATGGTGAGTTACATGTCTAACCATATTCATTAGCTAAAAAACAAATCAACTATTAGGTTATGGAAAATATGACTGGTTCTGGGAGATACTGCCCAATATTATGGATTGGTCCCTAAATTACAGGAAAGACAGCAATGAATATTATAGTGTTCTTTAAAATATGGAAAGCAATTTATTTCCTCACTATAAAATTAATAGAGGCTTCATGTAGGGCACTTGGAAAATAATCATCTCTAATAACTCCAGGGAAAGATGCAAGCTTGGAAATGAAATTAGCCAATTTCCCTTCCTCCGCCCAATTCCAACTGAAGTCATGCAAGAAGCACACAGATTGGAGGACACCTGCAGCCGGGAAGGGAGCTGAGGAAAGACGCCATCCAAAGACACGAAACTTCAAGGAATTCCCAGCACGTGGGCATCAGATTAAACATAACATGGATGCCAAGCCCCCTAGGAAAGCTGCATGGCCTGGCAGGAAGAGGAAAAGATTCTCAGTGTTATAGGATGAGGCAGTCAGTGGCACAGGGTGGAGGGAACTGCGTGCTAGAGCCTTCTTGGTGCTCCAGCTCGTTGGAATATAAGGGGTGAGGGGCAGGATTGAGAAGGCAGGCAGGAGACTCCCCACAGAGCAGCACAGAGAATGGGGCCAGTGGAGGCCGGCAGGGACTCTCCTGTGCCTGAGTAAGCACATGGCAATGGCAACACAACCAAAGGAAGGGCAGCAGCGATGGGGGAGTGAACACAGTTTACTGATGCTTTACTGCGTTTTACTTAAGTGGTAGTTTTCCTTAGCCAGCAACTCCAGAGGAGTCATCAATTTTAAAGCTCTTTAGTAAAATTAAATGTGAGAATATTTAGGAAAGCATCAACCAGTAATGAAGAGAGATATATAGAGCCAGATATTAAAATATAAAACTCTGTTAATTATAACTGTTTACTACTTAAAGTCACTGATATCAAAGGGCTTTCCTGAGTTTTCAAGCAGGTGGGGCAGAGTCTCCACCCCTACGGGGTCTCTGGATACATGTACCTTCTTTGTAGGTGAAGATGGAAAAGCTGTGTACAGTTAGTAAAAGCAAGACCTGGAGCTGACTATGGCTCAGATCATCAGCTCCTGATAGCAAAATTCAGGCTTTAAACTAAAGAAAGTGGGGAAAACCACTAGGCCAGTCAAGTATGACTTAAATCAAATGCCCTATGAATATACAGTGGAGTTGACAAACAGATTCAAGGGATTAGATCTAGTAAACAGAATGCCTGAAGAACTATGGTCAGAGGTTCGTAATATTGTATAGTAGGCAGCGAACAAAACCATCCCAAAGAAAAAGAAATGCAAGAGGCAAAGGGGTTATCTGAGGAGGCTTTACAAATAGCTGAGGAAAGAATAAAAGTGAAAAGCAAGGGAGAACGGAATGATGGGAAGACCTAAAAAGACTGTATTATAATTCTACCCCAAGGTTCCTGTTTGTTCACTGTGCCAGTTATATCTGTTTTCTAAATCTTTCCAATAGCTCTTTTCAGAGTGACAGTTCAACAAGAACAGAATCCCAGATATTATTTCCCAAATATTTGGGATTCAAGATTCTAATAGAGCCCCTAGTTTCTTCTAGAATTGTTCTCACTTCTTATAGTCTTCCTGATCACATACTACTCACCTCTCTACAATACCTCCTGATTCTACATTTCCCTCTCTCACCCTGAGACATGAACTGGCTTTCCAATTTGAAAGTTGGGAGGTGGAGGGAGGTGTCCTGTCCCTGGATGAAGGGGCCCACCAGGGTCAGTCAACACAGACAGCACAGCTAGAGTGGTGATGAAGATGAAGAGCTTCAACACCAGCTTAACAGAAAGCATCATAAAAACTGTTTCAAAAGAACACTCTCATGTGTATTAATTGTCTCCATCTGACCCCATCATGGTTAGATGAGCAGAAGGTATATATATTTTTTTAATTCCACTTTCAAGAACTCAATTTGAGACTGAGTGGTTTGCCCAAGGTCAAAACATCACATCCGAAAGAGCCCAAATCTAGAGTGTGGGGTCAGAGCTACCAGACTTCAGGGTTTGGTTGAAAGAACTCTGCTCTCCAGAACCAAGCCCACTGCTCTTTCTCTGCCTTACCACTCCTCCCTTGTTCCTTCAAACAAAAGAAGGCTATCGAACGTTTGCCAAACAGCTTTCAAACACTGTCACAGTGCTTCATATTGCTAGGTATGTGAGAAGAATAACAACCAGATCAAAGGTCCCATCTCTGCCTTTCAGGATGAGCAAGGCACCAGAGACAAGCATTTGCACAGCAACCTATCAAATGTACATGATACAAACTGAGCTCCATAGTACTGTAGGAATGTGTCAGCATCTCAAGTCAAACAGGTAAATCAGGGAAGAAAAAGAGAAGGAGAGATTGGGCCAAGCAATGCTCTAGCTTCTGTGATTAAATTCTCCCTTTAATCCTTGCATCAGCTCTAGATGCAGGTCCTATTACCCCCATTTTAAGCATAAGGAAACTGAGGCTCTGAGAGTTCTAGAATTCCTCTCCCACCACGATCTTTTTCCACACCAGATACCAAGTGTGCTCCCAAAGGCTGTTTCCAGATGCCCAGGCATCCCTCTCTTTTCTTTGAGCAGAAAAGCAGGCCAAGGTCCTCATCATGATTGCCTGGAGCCTCTCTTTCCTGTTCTCCATTCCTACCCTTATCATATTTGGGAAAAGGAAACTCTCCAATGGCGAAGTGCAGTGCTGGGCCCTGTGGCCCGACGACTCCTACTGGACCCCGTACATGACCATCGTGGCCTTCCTGGTGTACTTCATCCCCCTGACAATCATCAGGTAAGAGGCCAGCAGGCCAGACACACACGGGGGCTTTCCCAGTTCATCAACTGTGTTCTCTTTCCTTCTAGGGCACTCATTGCTCCTAGTGTCCTTTGGGGAACTGGCTAGGAGCCAAGATCTTATGTAAAGCTACCATATGCTAAGCTCAACTCCTCCAAAGTGGAATAAGGAGGACGGAACTAACATTTTCTGATTATGTGCTATGGGGCAGGCCTTGTGAAAAGTGGCTAACAATTATCCCATCCAACACAACTCTATGAAATAACTACTCTTATCCCCATTTTATAAATGACAAAACTCAAGCACAAATAAGTCAAGTAACTTATTCAACATAACATGGTATTTAACCCCAGGTTTGTCTGATTTCATATCCTGTTCTCTCTCCTATATCATGCAACTTTTTAAATATAAGACCTAGTACCAGTTTCAGAAACCTTATAATTGAAAAGACAGACAAACTTGAAACAAAACTGGAAAAAATGAAAACACAGTACACACAGAAATATGCTAGCATGTGTATTCAGTGAAGTCAAACAATGGCAGGGAGCACTTTTTGGAAGCATCCTTTAAATGAGGGAAGTCTTCAGATAGGAGAAGGGGAAGGTAAGAACAGGTTACCTGGTGACTGGGGATAAGAGTGTATATGGTGACTGGAAAGGACAGGCAGGCAGC
>NW_011495076.1:1465193-1481270 GCF_000754665.1 Bison bison bison
CAGTGCCAATGGAAGAGAAGTTGGCAATCAGCTCTTTCTGGATGGGGTGAGGCTCATTGTGAAGGGCCTTAGGAAACAAACCATAGGATGTTCCCTTTGCCCTGCAGCCAAAGGTGGACCAAAGATGGTCTTTCAGTAGAGAAGATCACAACCTCCTGGACGAGGCAGGGTCTCCCTTAGTCACACCACAGGATCCTCTCTGAAAGGCTGGCTCAGCACAGGTTGGTGGGATTGGAAACAGCACGGAGATAACTGGCTTGTTAAGTACGAACATGGAGCTTGCTGATTCTGCACCTCTTGAGTGTTCCCAAGTCTACTATCGAGTACCACATAAGTTGTCCTGGGCAAATGAAGATCAGCCTTTGTGTTTCAATATTAATAGTATAAATAATGCTGTGATAAAAATCTTGGTACTTAAAATTATTCATGAGTCCCTGATTATTTCCTCAGAACTCATTCTAATGGAATTGCTAGATCATAGATGATGTTCATTTAAGACTTTTGATGCATATTCATAACCTGCCCTATAAAAAAAGTGTATTTCTGCCAACAGCAAACAAGAGCTCTGATTTTTCTTCCCCTCACCCAGAGAAAGGTGATATCGTTTCTTTATTAAATCTTTGCTGATCACAAAGGTTTAAAAAAGTATCTCATTGTTTCCATATGCATTTCTTGGATTAAGTGATTGAATATTTTCAAGTGTTTTCTGATGTTATAGGAATTACTTGTTCTTGCTCTTTGTTCATCTTTGTCTCATAAGATGCTAAAGCTGGAAAAATGTTACCCATCACATAGTTCAGCCCCTAAACTTTTCACAAGTAGACCTAGAGCTAAAAGAAGTGAAATGATTTGCTTTCCATCAAAGGTATACAGGAGCAGAGTGATTCCCACGGTCAGCCGCTCAGCCTTTCTGAGATTGGATATTATCCAGTCATCTCTGCTGAATCCACAAGTTAACATCTATACTATATTTCAACTTACTGCTCTCCTCTTCACCAAGCTGAATCTGGGAGGAAGCTGGAAGGGATGATTAAAGTTATTTAGATAGTTGATCAAAACTAGGTAAAAGCCAGTTAAAAGAAGCACAGAAAGAGGCCAGCTGCAATGGTAAGAAAGTATTTGGAAGGAAGCGAATCATGTCATCACAGGCAACTGACACATTGATTTCAGCAGCAGCGAATATCCCTGCTTCTCTCCTGATTGATTTCCCATCAGCTCCTGAAATCAGTTCAAACCCCTGTTCCACAGGGTGGATGCAACCCTGAAGCACAGGCTCACAACATGCTGTCTGGCCAGATCTCTCACTCAGGGCTTTCACGGTCTGAAATTTCCCCCATTCATTCAAGCTGCCTCTTCTCCAACTTGCCTACAGTTCAGCTTGTGCATTTTTGTAGTGTCCTTGGAAAATGCAAAGTCTAACTTAATGATTAAAGGGGGTGATTTCAAAAGTCCTTTTCACTCAGCCCTTGTCAGACTAAGGCATGAGTAAATCCTGCTCCTTGATGCTTGCTTCCAGCCAGGGCAGAACCATGAAAATGCAGTGACCTTGTTCTGTACTTTAGCTCCCCTGAAGCGTTTCTTACCTACTCAGTCATTACCTTCCCTCCTGCCTCCTGTGGTCAGCCTTCTGCGGGAGAGAGCTTCTCTCTGGGGGGGATGCACCAGAGCAAATCATCTGTTCTTGAATGAGGACCAGGTATGAACGAAGTTTTCTGAGGCATTTGCTTTCCAACGAGTTTGAGGGATAAGTTGCTATAATTTCACCTTTGTCAGAAGTAAAAGCAACTCTTTTTTATTGTTTTCTTTTTTTCTTAACCATACTTTGGCACCCTGAGCTTGATTCTGTTGCTAGTGACTTTCAGATAAGTTTAAAGTCTTAATTCCAAGACTGAGTAGAAGAAAGAAACAACTCAAGTGTTCACTAGTTTTATTAATCATGTCTCATGCTTTATTGCCCCTCATGCATGATACATTTATATACAGATATATATATATACACATAAACATAAATGTATATTCTTACCAAAATGATTGGCAAAAAATATATATATATATGTTGTTGTTTTAATTTGCATTTCTTTCATCACGAACGAGGTTGAACATATTGAATACCACTTCATTGAGTTATGCAAGCCCCTTCGCCATGACAAGGCTGTGACACATGAAGGGGAACACATTTTATATGTTCAATATTATTTTTGGTTTATTTTGCTTTTTCTTTATTCATTTATTTTTGGCTGTGTTGGGTCTTCGTTGCTGAGTGCAGGCTTTCTCTAGTTGCCATACAGCAGAAGCTTCTCTAGTTGCGGTTTGTGGGCTTCTCGTTGTGGTGGCTTCCCTTGCTGTGGAGCGTGGCCTCTAGGCAAAGGACCCTACTGCGGTTGTCGCTTGTGGGCTCAGGAGTTGTGGCTCCCGGGCCCTGGAGCACAGGCTCCTTAGTTGCAGCACATGGGCTTAGTTGCTCAGCAGCATGTGGGATCTTCCCAGGTCAGGACTGAACCCATGTCTCCTGCACTGGCAGGCAGATTCTTTACCACTGAGCTACCAGGGAAGACCTATTTCTGTTTTTTAAGTAACTTACCTATTCATATTCTTTTTCTCCATTTATCTTACTCTCTCTCTTTAGAGATATTTTTATATAAAAACTTTCCCTGTTTTCATATGATTAGGATATTTCCCTAGTTTGTCCCTAGTTTGCCTTTTCATTTTGAATATGATTTTATTTTGCTTTCAGTTAATAAGACTGACATAATCAAGAGGAGAGAAATTATGAATAACTAAAATTAGAAAGTCAAATGAATCAGTTTGAAAAAAGAATCATAGGAAAGTACTTGGCAAAAGTTTATATAAATGCATATTAAAAAATGAATGAAATGTAAATGGCTTTCTGTAATATATAAACATTTTATATTTTAGTGTATTCACATCCACACACACTTTACATTTTTTATTTCTATTCTCTCTTAGGAAAGGATAAGTTCATTTCACAAACTAACCTATATGTTAACTTTTAAATGATTTATTATTTTACTTATTTGAAAATAATTTCAGTTTTGGGAGCATGTTAAAAATATCACTTTAAAATTGTATTATTTTATTGTGATGTCTAATTTTGAGATTTTACTTGATTTTTATGTAATATAAATTAAAAATCTAAGTTAAATTTATGTTTTTTAATGCTGGGTCATTCACTCCAACATTACTTACTGAATAATTTACCTTTTCTCTATGGTATGAAATGGTAATTCTATCATATGCATATTTATATTATAAATGTTCTTAGTGTTTAGGAGCTTTCTAATCTCTTCACTTTTTTTTGGTTTTCTCTATTCTTTATCTTTAGAGAAACCATTATACAATAATTTTTTTCTTCTTTAATATGTTGTAAATATTTCCCCAGTTTTTCATTTGTTTCTTCATTTTCAATATGTTTCCTTTTTCTCATATGAAAATACACTTAATAGCATTTTTCTCATATCAAACTGGCAACATTTTTAAAAAGACTTGGGAGTGAGGGACACAGTGGGAGGCAGAGAATGAAATTTTTTACAAACTTTATTAAAAAACAATTTAATAAAATACAATGAGAATCCTTCAAAAGTTTATACAGCAAAAGAAATCAATGGAGAGTTTCGGATTAGCAGATGCAAATTATTACACATATGGATAAACAACAAGGTCCTACTGTACAGCACAGGGAACTATAATCAATATCCTGTAATAAACTGTAATGGAAAATAATATGAAAAAGAGTATATATGTATAACTGAATTACTTTTCTGTACAGCAGAAATCAACATAACACTATTACACATTACATTTTACAACAAAACATTACATTTCAACAAAGTTTTTAAAAAGTAAAAATTTTTTAAATAGAAAAGAAATCAATCAAAAATGTCCAAGCAGAAGAGGAAATTACACGGTCCTGATGAAAAAGTACTACCTTCTGAAGGTACCCCCTTCTCATCAAAAAATCTCTGGGAATATGAAATAGAATGCATGCATAATATTCCACAGCGTGGTTGAATATGCTTTCATTTTGTTTCCAGTTAGTAGAGATTGACACAATTAAGAAAAGGACAGACCACACAAATAATTAAGTTAGTGGTTTTTCTGCTACTAATATTACATTGTTTTAATGACTGTAGCTTTATATACATTTAATATCTGCTCCAGTGTTCTTGCCTGGAAAATCCCAGGGACGGCAGAGTCTGGTGGGCTGCCGTCTATGGGGTCGCACAGAGTCGGACATGACTGAAGCGACTTAGCAGCAGCAGCAGCAGCAAGACAAGATCTATGCCTTTTTTAGATTCTAAGGCTATTCCTGGGGAAGCTGCTCACACACTCTCCTTGCACCCACTACTCCAGCCAGAACAAGCCGTCTGAACACCCCACACTCCTCTCATTCCTGGGCCTTTGTGCACATCATTCCTTATGTCTGGGCACTCCTCCAGACTCACTCTGCCTCACTTCTGGCAAAATGATTCACATTCTTTCTGTCTTATTCCAAAGACTGACGGAGTTGTCTCTGCCAATCCTAGGCCACATCCGACCTCAACTTGTCCAAGCTGCCATTAAGGCTTCATGGGAGTGTCACTGCCTGCTTCTGCAACTGTATCTCTTGAGCATGTGACTCTTGTCTCAATCTCTAGACTCCAAACTCAGCACATAATGAACACTTTGTAAATGTTAGATTAAATAAACAATGCAGACCTGACTGCTGAACTTCGTCAATTAGACAGAAGTATTATGTCACTCCATCTCTCTCTCTCTCACTCACACACACACACACACACATCTAGTATGGAAATTTCTGGTTATTTAATGCCTAGATCAGTTTCTGGCATATGGCAGATACTCCATAAACATATGTGAAAGGAAAGAAGAGAGAGAGAGGAAGAAATGCAGAGAGGAAGGGAAAGAGGAAGGAAGGAGTCATATTGTCAGTGGCAAACTCTCCTGAGAGCTGTGCGTGGATAAAGATTTAGCTGTTCCATCACTAATTAAATCAGGCTCGCAGGACCTGAAACCACAGTGACTGACAATAAAGGCAATGCATTGTTTTTCTGGGTCACCAGAACTCCTGTTGCTTCAAAATTTATTTGACTTGTCTGACTGTTGCTGGGAAAGGTTTTTAGCCCTACTGTAATTGATTTACTCTAGCTATGGTTATCTTCTTGCTACCTAATTGATTTCTCATTCTCCTATCATTTTTACTCTAGGAGATGAAGGTAGAGGCATAAAAGATCCATAGCTGGCAACTGCAAAACAATAAGTGGAAAAATGCACATTGGTCAGGGAGCACTGATTTATATTATGCAGAAAAAAATCCATTTATTTTGTTTAGGGAAAGGGGGCATGCTGTGGGGAAAGCCCCATGCAGAGGTCAGAACAGGTCTGTGGACCACAAGATCATGGTAGATATAAGGGCCCAAGGTCCTAGCCAGCACTGTCCATGGTACGAGATGTCCAAGGCCAAAGTATATTGTCTGAGAGATGGCAAGAGGTAGGTCTTTTGAAAAAGCCATCATTACTAGCCTGCTAGGTTATGGTAGATGCTTATATTTGAGTTCCCCATATCCATTCCACTCTAAGCTGCTCACGGCAACCCCTCCCCTTAGCATGTGAATGCTTCAGATCTACTTCTAGGCAATGAAATGTGAGGCAGTGTCTTTTGAAGAGCTTTTGGAAAGATTTCCCCATTTTAAGCAATGAAATGAAAAATAAAAATCTTTCTTCCCCTGTTTCCCTCCTCAGAAGCATCTGTGTTAAGATCTTGTTATACACCCTTCCAGGACTGTTCAGTTCACATACCAGCATATACATATGTACAGAAACAAATTAAACATACTGAAGGACATCTGATCTTTGAAAAAAAAGAAAAAGTTGATCAATCGCTTCACTTTCCTGTTTAGGGCTATTCAGTGGATTTCTATTGTTTCAGACAAAAAGTCCAAGACCTCAAACCCTGTACTCAAGGCCATGTGTGACCTGGTCCATGCCTCACTCTCCATCCTTTTCTTAGGCCACACAAGCTGCCTTACTCACCATGCTTCAACCACACTGGCCTTCTCTAAGTTCTTCAAATGGGCCTGATCCCTCCTGTCTCAGAGACTTTGCAAGTGCTAGTCCCTCTGCTTGAATGACCACCTTATTTTTTGCATTTAAAAAAACCATTTTATTCTTCAGATCTTAGCTGAAACTACACCTCTTCTGAAAAGGCTTTCCTGAAGCCTTTCAAGCCAAGCCTCTATTACATACTCTTACATCCCCTATATCTTATCTTCATGGCATTAGTGTTAGTGAAACTAATTAATGAGAAGAGAGACACTTTTGATCAGGGAGCATCCTTAAGCCACTAGTAGGAGAAGAGTGAAAAGGACCACGTGAAGCATGCCAAGTGAAGCATCAGCTCCCCCTACTCCCGCTTCTACTCCCACTCATGCTTAGCTTCTAGTTAGATCTACAGAGCACAACTGAACCTCATACTCAGGCCCCAGAATGAGGCAAAGGTGGAGACAGAGATGGAACCTGTGGCTCTAAGACTGTGATGGGCATCCATCAAGTCCCTGACCTGTGCTGAGTAGGAGTCATGAAAGGGGCACTTTTGGTCTGAGTGGAATGTTCTCCCTGTATCTTGAGGACAGAGGGAACTTTTGATTCCATTTCCTCATCACACAATCTAGAAGCAAGACTCAGGAAGTAGCCTCAGGCATCCTCTTCAGTACTTAATGCCACTTGAAAAGTCTTCCTCTGGTTTGCACTCTCACACTCTTCCATGGCCAGGAGCTGCCTTCAGAAGGCAACAGAAGAAAATGGGTCTGTGTTTGGATCGCCTTCCATAAAATCAAGAAATAAACCAGCCAGGAAAGGGATACTTTACTCAATCTTGGTGCCCCTTAGATTTTCAGGTTTCTAAGAAGCTTGAAATAAAGCTATGCCTGCTGAGAGAATGGAGATAAATAAAAGGCATGGAAGAAAGGATGGAGATGCTGTTCCTCAGCTGGCCATGAGAATGGGCCATTTCTGGATCTGCTTGATCTTTAAGATATGATTGCCATAGACAAGGGACTTCCCACGTGGCTCAGTAGTAAAGAAACACCTACCAAATGTAGAGGATATAGGAGACATGGGTTCAATCTCTGGGTCAGGAAGATCCCCTGTAGCAGGAAATGGCAACCTACTCCAGTATTCTTGCCTGTAAAGTCCTATGGACAGAGGAACCTGGTGGGATACAGTCCATGGGGGTCACAAAAAGTTGGACGAGAGTGAGTGAGCACCCATGCACGGCATGGACAAGACTCAACATACCAAGTGTTATACCAGCCCAGAGGCCCCAAGGAAGAGGTAGCCAACTGTCACCGAGGAAGAGAAAGGTTTCATATCAACATGATACATGGAGAATGGGCTAAAAAAATGTATTTTTAGGAAGCAAAGGAGACACAGAGAAATGGAAGACATCGAACCTTATGTTCACCCAAAGCCAACTACATATTAAGCATGGGATTGGGGTTAGTTTAGTTGGCTCCTCCTGCTGCTGACATGGAAGAAGGTGTATTGAGAGACACTGGAGTAGAGGGAGGCAAGATGGTGACGATAGAGGTGAAGAAGGCAGAGATAGATTGTGGGAGGCTTTGGATGCCCTGCTCAAGAGACTAGATAGCATCGTGTAGGAAAATGGAGGCACTGGAGGGTTTTTAAGCCAAGGAATGATTCTCTGTCCCAAAGCTCCAGTTCTGATGGCAAGTGGTATAGACATTCCAGATGGTAGCAAAGTGGAGATGTTTATAAGACTATGGCAATAAATCAGGCAAGAGAGGATAAGGAGTGTTTGTTCTGGCAGCACATATATTAAAATTAGAAGGATACAAAGAAAATTGTCATGGCCCCTGCATAAGGATGACACATTAATTTGTGCGTTCATGCATATTTCTGTGCTTAATGGATACAAAGTTTCAGCTGGGAAAGATGAGAAAGTTTTGGAGATGGATGATAGTGAGAGGTGCACAGCAATGTCAGTGTACTTAATGCCTCCAAACTGTACACTTAAAAATGGATAAAATGGTAAATTTTATGTTATATTTATTTCATCACAATAAAGAAGGTTCTAGATATTAAACAAGAAGATACTGTAAGGGTCTGAAGTGATGCTGAAGAGCAGAAGTGGAGAGGAAGGTACATATGATGGAGACATTTTGAAGGGACAATTCACAGAATTTGCTGATTAATTAGATGAAAAGAATCAGGAAGAAGGAAATAGATGTATTCACAGTTCTCTCTGATGTATGACTGTTACATCCTGAGAAGTGGCCGCATTTGGGAAATAAAGGGGCATCCTACTTATTAGTTTTCCTGGCTAACAGTAAAGCTGCTCCTGGCTTTCTACTTGCCTGACTGATCCTAGCGGGACAAGGTGGGGGTGACTAAGGCCCAAACCCCTAATACATAAAATCTTTCTTAATTTTCCACTGTGTATACGGTTGATAATCAACAAATACTTGAAGTATCATTCAATTAAGCAGTGGGGTTGCAACTGTGGTACTCAATTATACTTGATGATATTGTAACCTTTCCTTGTATTTCATTTATCTGGGAAAAAGTTTTCCTGATCTCACAAATATTCAACTTAGGGAAAAGAATAGACTCACTAGCAATTTGCTTTCTCATTTTTTCTTTCATGTAGACAAACAATTTCCAGAAAAGTCCCTGGGCAGGTATAGGAGGGTCGAGGATGCTCCTCAAAGACCCTGAGCTTTCCTGGCAGACTCAGAGGAGGTTCTCTGAGCAGGGAAAAGCAATAAGGAGGGTTTTACCACAGTCATTAACTGAGTTATATTACAGAGACCATTAAAAGCAATTAGTGCTTTGTCAGCTACTGTGAACTAGAACTCTGATTTTTTTTTTACCCAAGTGATTCTCAAGAGGGATGTTAGTGCAGTTTTAAAATGAAGCAGTGCTTTGTCTCAAAGTTTTTAGTCAAGGTTCTTAGTATATTAGAAATGTCAAATAACTAATTAAAGAAGGGTATGTTTATATTTATCAAAGGGGATAAAGGATACAAACTTTGCTAATGCTTTTGAGTCATTAGTCCTTTTTTCCTGTTCGGTGCAGATTTTGCTGCTATTGTTGTTGTTTAGTCGCTCAGTCGTGTCCGACTCTTTACAAACCCATGGACTGTAGCCCACCAGGCTCCTCTGTCCATGGAATTTCCCAGGCAAGAATACCAGAGTGGGTTGCCATTTCCTCCTCCAGGGGATCTTCCTAACCCAGGGATCAAACCCACGTCTCCTTTATTGCAGGCGGATTCTTTACCACTGGGTCACCAG
This sequence comes from Bison bison bison, assembly GCF_000754665.1. Lineage (NCBI taxonomy): Eukaryota > Metazoa > Chordata > Mammalia > Artiodactyla > Bovidae > Bison > Bison bison. Next base: position 1,474,523 of record NW_011495076.1, read on the forward strand.
GGAAGCCCCTGGGTGCAGATTACACCATGTCATATTAGGTGTGATATCATGTGAAAAATGAAGAAGGAAGGGAAAGAAAATGACATTCATTGAGCCTCTGATAATTTTAAAACACTGTGTATAGCACTTTAAAGGTTGTCACATTTGATCCCTAAAAAACTCTTAAGTTTGCATTATTAACTTGATTTGATGGTCTAAACTAAGACCCAGTCTTTTAGTGGGTTCTGGCTGCTATGATAGAGCACCACAACACAGAGCAGGTGACTTGCAAACAACAGAAATATATTTCTCACAGTACTGGGGCCTAGAAGTCTGAAATCAGGTTGCCAGTTCAGTTGGGTGGGGCCTCCCTGGTGGCTCAGTGGTAAAGAATCCGCCTGCAATGCAGGAGATGTGGGTTTGACCCCTAAGTTGGGAAGATCCCCTGGAGGAGGAAATGACAATCCACTCCAGTATTCTTGCCTGGGAAAGAATACTGAGGAACTTGGCGGGCTACGGTCTATGGGGTCGCAAAGGAGTAGGACATGAATTAGCAACGAGCACGAGCAGGAGCACGGTTGGGTGAGGGCTCTCTTCCAGGTTGCAGACTTCTCCTTGTAGCCTCACATGACAAAAATGTCACGAGAATTCTGTGGGAATATCCTCTTACAAGGGCATTAATCCCACTCATGAAGATGCAACCCTCCATATGACCTAAGCACCTCCCCAAAGTCCCATATCCTTATAACACCATATTGGACAGTAGGATTTCAACGTATAAATTTGGGGAGGAGGGACACAATTCTTCCTGTTTCACTCAGTGTATTAGTTATCTATTTCTGGGTAACATATTATTATTTTAAGTCACCAGGTTCATGGTAATTTATCTCTTAATGGGTTCGGGTTGCTTTAACTTATTATCTCACAGCTTCTGTGGGTCAGAGTCTGGACATGGTTTAACTGGGTCCTCTGCTTAGGTGTCTGCCAGGGCTGAGGTGTTATCAGAGGCTCAAGTAAGGAAGGATTTTCCTCCAAGTTTCCCTGGACTTCTGGCAGAATTGATTTCTTGGGGCTAAAGGACTCACAAAAGCTTGCTTCTTCAAAGCTAGCAATGCACTAGAGACACTAGCAAGACAGATCCTGCACACTTATGTAATCATAGACATCCCATCACTTTCACCCCAAAGCACTGATAAGCAAGTCACAGGTCTGGCCATACTCAAGGGGAGAGGATGACAGTGATGTGAACACCTGAGGCAGGAATTATGGAGTCAAGGAAAGCCTGTCAAGGCCATACAACCAGCAAATAATAGAGCTAGTTACAAATCTAAATTTTTCTGACCCCAGACCCTGTGTTTGGATTCCAGTCTCAGCTGTACCTCTGACCATCTGAATTATCTTGGAGAAATCACTTGATTTCACCCAGTCCAAGGCTCCTGACTTAAAAAAAAGCAGCGGCTGCCATCTACTGTGACTCTGTAATCAGGAAGGATAGGGGGGAGACCATGGTTGAAAGACCCTTGCCTCCACGTCTCACACCTGGGGGACTGGAGTGTCCTCAGAGTGAGGGCCCACCAGCCACTTTAACACTGTCTTTGGTCCTTTCCGCAGTGGGACTGGAGTGCGCTCAGAGTGAGGGCCCACCAGCCACTTTAACACTGTCTCTGGTCCTTTCCGCAGTGGGACTGGAGTGCGCTCAGAGTGAGGGCCCACCAGCCACTTTAACACTGTCTCTGGTCCTTTCCGCAGTGGGACTGGAGTGCGCTCAGAGTGAGGGCCCACCAGCCACTTTAACACTGTCTCTGGTCCTTCCCGCAGTGTCATCTATGCCATTGTGATCAGAACTATTTGGGTCAAAAGCAAAGCCTATGAGACAGGGATTTCCAACTGCTCAGGTAAGTCTTTTATCTGCATTACCAAATCTTTAGCTAATCTTGCTTCTGCAGAGGTTTTTCTCTAGCAAACATGAGCTGGGGTTTTACAGTTATAACAAGCCTGCTGTTATATCAGAGACCAGCTGGCACATCAGACCCCCCAAAAGCTGTTTCAGGCAGGCTTTGCCTTCTCCACATGGCTCTCCCAAAATCTGAGGAAGGAGGACTTTGGGTCTGGCTAAGCTGTGCCAGCAGAGCCCCTTGAAACAGCTCTAAGCCAGGGTCTGAGGGTAACCCTATCCTGGTGGGTTTGCAGAGAGGCACCCAAGAGGACTCTGGTATGAAAAGACAGGACCGTGTAGGGAGGAGGCCACACGTTCAGCAAAACATGAGGACAGACATTTCTGCTTGGCTTAAATTTACAGAAAAACTGTCATCTAACCACAAAACAGTCCTGGGCCCTAGGACAGTCAAAGCAGAATACATGCCCTCCCCATGGTTTGAGCATACCCCACACAGCAGAACAAGCCCAAGACTGCCTGCTACAGCCCTTCCCCAAATCCCATTTCAGCAACCTTACTGCTGAGCACCACCTGCACAATAGGTGCTGAGACTTGGAGGCCCATCTGCTTCCCAGGCAGACACCGCTGGGCCTCTGACAACAACCTGAAGAGAACACAGCACACAAACATGCCCGAGAGAGAAGAGAACGTCTCCTGGGTGTCTAGTTACTATAAAATGGCTAGTTCTGAAAAAGGAGACCATGGAGTTTCCATGGACCAAGACCACACATATATATTCATTTTTCAAAAATTATCATCCATCTTTTACAAATGGAAATCATATTAATTTAAAATTATACATATCTATATAGATATATCATTGCATTGTCTGGGTAGGTTTTTGATTGAGTTGTCACTTAACAGAGTTCATGATCCTAGTTTGACAGCTCAAGTGAGGTAGGACCAGAGGGTTTTGGAAAGCCCAGAGCTCTAGGTTGGAGGGGAAACACAGGGAAAAGGAGGGTATTTTAGTGTGCTCAAGCTGCCATAACAATATACCACAGCAAGTGGCTTAAACAATAAATTTATTTTATCACAGTTCTAGAGACTGGAAACCCAAGATCGAGGTACCAGTCAATTCTGTTCCTGGTAAGAGCTCTCTTCTTGGATTGCAGATGGGCTTGCTGGCTTCTTGCTATCTACTCACAAAGCAGAGAGGAGAGACAGAAATCTTTCTACTGTCTCTTCTTATAAGGGCACTAATTCCATCATAAGACTCCTTTTCTCATCTAACTCTATTTCCCAAAGGCCCCATCTGCAAAAATTAATACCATCACATTGGGGGGTTAAGTCTTCAACTTATGAATTTTGTGATGACACAAATACACAAGGCATAACAGGGGAAGAGTCAGGGGAAAAAGTGAGAAGAGAGAGAGACAGTGGAAATAAACACACACCAACCAAATGAGAATAGACAAAGGCTATTTAGTCAAAGCTTGCTATAGCAAGGGAATCAGCCACCATCACTTGTCTTTTGACAGAAACACAAAAGCAGTCAGAGGAGTGGTAAAGCCTCAGATGTGCCCTGATTGGGGGCTGTTGTCATGGGGAAGCTGTAAGTGTGCTGATCAAAAGCACAGCATCCTGTGTGATGGGTTAGGCATGCATATTTGGCTTTCTCTGGTTGATTTTAAGTTGACAATAGGGGCAAAAATTGAAGAGCTATCCGTCAGTAGTCAAGTCTTGGGTATTTGTGGTAGACTGTTCGAGGAGGTATTATTCAGTTTATGGACTCTGAGTTAGAAACAGTGGTCTGACTTTCTACGAGTCTGACTTGCATAGAGTAGGTTGGTTTCCTTGACTGGTTACTGTAGATAATGGGTTGGTTTCCTGGGTTGGTTGCTGCAGAGTGTGGGTCAAAGTTCCATCTTAAATATGATCTGGCTACTGTCCATTTGTTTGCTTAGTCTGCCAACACAGACTGACAAGACAGACAGTGCATCTACCGTCAGTTGTCAGTAATGCCTAACGCGGCTCCTGACCCCTTTCCTCATTCCGCAGGCACGGTCCCGGGATGAAGGAGTTAGGCCTTGTAATTCTGACTTGTCTTTTCCTCTCCTCGGCCAAGTTGACTGAAAAGGAATATTAAGGTGGTTATTGTTCTTGAGAGGCGCATGAGAAGGCACAAAGCCTTCTGCAGCTGTGCTCAGTCAGCCACTTCTGGGTCCTTTCCATACTTTACCTCCCTGAATCCTTACACAGCTCTGTAAGGTGGTATCATCATCTGTCTCTTACAAATGGAAGACAGGCTCAAAGGTTAAGCAATTTGCTTGTTTTCATAGGTAGCTCATGATATATCAGCCTATGTTTTCTCTTCCACATCAGGCTGCCTCTCAGAAGAAAGAACATTATAGAAAGGAAGGTGGTGAATGACTGAAAAAAGCTCAATTTAAAAATTTTTTTTTAATTATAAAACTCAAACTCAGGATTGTTGGCATGGCTGTCACCCGCCAGCCTCTCTGCTGAGCTCTGCCTTCAGAGCACTCTTCCAGAATCATCTCCTGAAGTGTTTTGATGTATTTAAAAATCTAAAAGGTGACCTAATTTTGCTTAAGTAGGCTGAGGTCTTCCTGTACTTTCAGATTTAAATCAGATTGGTTTAAACCCTTGTCTGTGATTTCTGCCAGTTCCAGGAGACTGGTGTGTCCTCTTTCCCTGTCCCTCTGAGCTCTCACCCCACGGTCTCACCTCCAACAGCTCGTCTGTTCCCTCTGCTCTTAATCCAATGAATCATGGAATCCATCTCGTTTCCTTAGGCTTGAAGTGATGAAGAGTTTCCACATTCTGTCAGCTACCCACCACTTGCGGGATCTCCCACTTTTATCTCAGCAGGCCTTTCACATCTGTGATTACCCTGTCTCTCTCCAGAGTCCCCCAAATCTCCCTGCTACTCAATTTTCTAGTTCCTGCACTCTTAGATTCCCCCATCCTCCAGTCCCTGAGATTTTATAAAGCTGCCAAGAGATCCGTTTTCCACTGATATACAGTATGCCTCTCCTCTCCAAAGGTGGAAATGGCTACAATCAGTTTTTATTCTCTAGTACAAGTTTATATGTCCATCATATCAATTTTTTATTTGTCTATATCTTTGTATCAGCATCACTGACCCTTTTCTGGAATGAGGAGCAGAGAGTAGTTCCAAAAATCCTGTGTACTTTCTGTATCTTATTCATAAGCAGCTCGATTGTCAATCTCATTAGAGCCAAGTAACTCCAGAGTTGGCTAGGACAAAGGTTTCCACTGGTTTTAGTATTCCAGGATTACTGCCCATCAACAAGGGGAAATAAGCAATGATTAGTGTGAACAGAAGCTAACTTTGTAAACAAGGCTGCAAAATTCAAGTTTCAGAATCATTCTTCTTCCTGGCAAGTATGTCTATTTTCTCTCCCTCAAGTCTGACAGAAAGGAAAAGAAATAACTATTTAATAAATGATTTACAGACTTTCCCCAAAACAAGTGCTTGGCAGGCGAGAGGTAGAGAATATGAGGTTTCCAATCCTGTAGGTTATCCTTTATAAATGAGCTTGCTTTGGATGCCCAGGGATGTTTACTCTTATAAAACAGAACATTTACTGCCTGTGGGCAGGAGATAGAAGAGGTGCACCCATGAAATGGACAAAGTGTAACATATCTGGATATAACTGCATCTGGCCAATATGACTTGGAAGATATGATGTGACCCATGCTATAGCCAAAGTACATGTTTCCAGTTAAATGGGGCAGAACAAGCTGAAGAAAAAAGTTTCTGATTAGGAGCAATTGGGTTAAAGTCCTGATCACTTCCAGCTAAATAAACTTAAAATAAGCGCTTTAAGTACTTTTCTTTATCAGTACGTGAGAGTGAAATGGCTTTTCTGCAAACAACTACCTTCAACAAAAGGCAAAAAAAAAAAGTTGTTTAGCCACTAAGTCAGGTCTGACTCTTGCAACTCCTATGTATATACTGGAGCCTGCCAGACTCCTCTGTCCATGGGATTTCCCAAGCAAGAATAATGGAGTGGGTTGCCATTTCCTTTTCCATGTGGAAAAAAAAAAAAAAAAATATATATATATATATAATAAATGAAACTTATATATATATATAGCATGTTTGTGGATAGCAAGATTCAGTTCTATAAAGATGTCTATTCTCCTCAAATGATTCACAGATTGATATAGTTAAAATCAAAATTCAAATGGGATGTTTTCTTAAGCTTGATAAGCCAATTTAAAAACATACATGGAAATTTCAAGAGTCAAGAAAAGCCAGGAAGACAGTTCTGGAGAATTACAACAAGGTAGTAAAAGTGTTAGTAGCTCAGTCGTGCCTGACTCTTTGCGACTCTCAGCCCACCAAGCTCCTCTGTCCATTAGATTTTCCAGGCAAGGACACTGCAGTGGGGTTGCCATTTCCTTCTCCAGAGGATCTTCCCAACCCAAGGATCAAACCCAGGTCTCCTGCACTGCAGGCAGATTCTTTACTGACTGAGCTACAAGGGAAGCCCAAGGTAGTAAAGGTTTAATGTATAAACACTGATTTATCATAAAGTTAGAGTGACTAATAGAGTATGGTATAGACACAATTCAATAGGAAAAAAAAAAAAGCTCCCAAAGAGACCCACACATATAATATAAGCACTTGATACACGACAGAAGATCATAGGGTAATCAATTAATTGGATCTTCACCTCAATTCATCAATTCAGTTCAGTTCAGTTCAGTCGCTCAGTTGTGTTCGACTCTTTGTGACCCCATGAATCGCAGCACGCCAGGCCTCCCTGTCCATCACCAACTCCCGGAGTTCACCCAGACTCACGTCCATCGAGTCAGTGATGCCATCCAGCCATCTCATCC
>NW_011495076.1:1481370-1482278 GCF_000754665.1 Bison bison bison
TCTCTGCTTTTGAATATGCTATCTAGGTTGGTCATAACTTTCCTTCCAAGGAGTAAGCATCTTTTAACACCATCTGCAGTGATTTTGGAGCCCCCCAAAAATAAAGTCTGACACTGTTTCCACTGTTTCCTCATCTATTTCCCATGAAGTGATGGGACCGGATGCCATGATCTTCATTTTCTGAATGTTGAGCTTTAAGCCACATTTTTCACTCTCCACTTTCACTTTCATCAAGAGGCTCTTTAGTTCCTCTTCACTTTATGCCATAAGGGTGGTGTCATCTGCATATCTGAGGTTATTGATATTTCTCCCGGCAATCTTGATTCCAGCTTGTGTTTCTTCCAGTCCAGCATTTCTCATGATGTACTCTGCATATAAGTTAAATAAGCAGGGTGACAATATACAGCCTTGACGTACTCCTTTTCCTATTTGGAACCAATCTGTTGTTCCATGTCCAGTTCTAACTGTTGCTTCCTGACCTGCATACAAATTTCTTAAGAGGCAGATCAGGTGGTCGGGTATTCCCATCTGTTTCAGAATTTTCCACAGTTTATTGTGATCCACACAGCCAAAGGCTTTGGCATAGTCAATAAAGCAGAAATAGATCTTTTTCTGGAACTCTCTTGCTTTTTTGATGATCCAGCGGATGTTGGCAATTTGATCTCTGGTTCCTCTGCCCTTTCTAAAACCAGCTTGAACATCAGGAAGTTCATGGTTCACATATTTGCTGAAGCCTGGCTTGGAGAATTTTGAGCATTACTTTACTAGGGTATGAGATGAGTGCAATTGTGTGGTAGTTTGAGCATTCTTTGGCATTGCCTTTCTTTGGGATTGGAATGAAAACTGACCTTTTCCAGTCCTGTGGCCACTGCTGAGTTTTCCAAATTTGCTGGCATATTGAGGGCAGC
>NW_011495076.1:1482378-1482951 GCF_000754665.1 Bison bison bison
GCCAAAGTACTGGAGTTTCAGCTTTAGCATCATTCCCTCCAAAGAAATCCAGGGCTGATCTCCTTCAGAATGGACTGGTTGGATCTCCTTGCAGTCCAAGGGACTCTCAAGAGTCTTCTCCAACACCACAATTTAAAAGCATCAATTCTTCGCTGCTCAGCCTTCTTCACAGTCCAACTCTCACATCCATACATGACCACAGGAAAAACCATAGCCTTGATTAGACGAACCTGTGTTGGCAAAGTAATGTCTCTGCTTTTGAATATGCTATCTAGGTTGGTCATAACTTTCCTTCCAAGGAGTAAGCATCTTTTAACACCATCTGCAGTGATTTTGGAGCCCCCCAAAAATAAAGTCTGACACTGTTTCCACTGTTTCCTCATCTATTTCCCATGAAGTGATGGAGATCGGATGCCATGATCTTCATTTTCTGAATGTTGAGCTTTAAGCCACATTTTTCACTCTCCACTTTCACTTTCATCAAGAGGCTCTTTAGTTCCTCTTCACTTTATGCCATAAGGGTGGTGTCATCTGCATATCTGAGGTTATTGATATTTCTCCCGGCAATCTTGA
>NW_011495076.1:1483051-1496002 GCF_000754665.1 Bison bison bison
CAGGCCTGTGGCCACTGCTGAGTTTTCCAAATTTGCTGGCATATTGAGGGCAGCACTTTCACAGCATCATCTTTCAGGATTTGGAATAGCTCAACTGTAATTCCATCACCTCCACTAGCTTTGTTCGTAGTGATGCTTTCTAAGGCCCACTTGACTTCACATTCTAGGATGTCTGGCTCTAGGTCAGTGATCACACCATCATGATTATCTGGGTCATGAAGATCTTTTTTGTACAGTTCTTCTGTGTATTCTTGCCACCTCTTCTTAATATCTTCTGCTTCTGTTAGGTCCATACCATTTCTGTCCTTTATCAAGCCCATCTTTGCATGAAATGTTCCCTTGGTATCTCTAATTTTCTTGAAGAGATCTCTAGTCTTTCCCATTCTGTTGTTTTCCTCTATTTCTTTGCATTGATTGCTGAGGAAGGCTTTCTTATCTCTACTTGCTATTCTTTGGAACTCTGCATTCAGATGCTTATATCTTTCCTTTTCTCCTTTGCTTTTTGCTTCTCTTCTTTTCACAGCTATTTGTAAGGACTTCCCAGACAGCCATTTTGCTTTTTTGCATTTCTTTTCCATGGGGATGGTCTTGATCCCTGTCTCCTGTACAGTGTCACGAACCTCAGTCCATAGTTCATCAGGCACTCTACTTATCAGATCTAGGCCCTTAAATCTATTTCTCACTTCCACTGTATAATCATAAGGGATTTGATTTAGGTCATACCTGAATGGTCTAGTGGTTTTCCCTACTTTCTTCAATTTAAGTCTGAATTTGGCAATAAGGAGTTCATGGTCTGAGCCACAGTCAGCTCCTGGTCTTGTTTTTGCTGAATGTATAGAGCTTCTCCATCTTTGGCTGCAAAGAATATAATTAAATACCAGGGAAATTTGAAACTTAGATGTGAAATGTAAGACTTTAAAATTTCTTTAAAGACAATGAAGGATGTTATCTTTATGACACTGGAATAAGAAAGGATTTCTTAAACAAGAGACAAGATGCATTAAACCAAAAAAGTGATAAATAAATTTGACTCTATTTATATTTAAAAGTCAAGCCAAAAAGTAGGAGAAGCTATTTGCAATACATTATCTAGGAAAAGATTAGTATCTAGAATGTATGAAGAATTCTTAAGATTCAATAAAAATATTTTTTAAAATGATAAATAGAAGAAAAATGAGGAAGACACAAATACATTTCGTAAGAGGGAAAAGAGAAATAGCCAAAAACAAGGTTCTCAACCTCACTGATACATGAGGAAAGTATACATTTAAACTTCAACTAGGTATAATTTGTCAGTCACAGGACTGGTAAAGTTTTAAAATCTGGTATTTCTAAGTATTAACAAAGATATAAACCTCATGGTTTATCTAGCAATATCATTCCTAAAAATCTTAGTAGACTTCTGACTTATTTGCTTCCAGTCAGCTTCACCAGCAACCATATCCACACAATCTTTCTGAAAATAATTCTCAGGTCTGACTAGTTTCTTTGCTTCCTCATTCAGTCCCCTAGAATAGAAGCTAGCTTGAGGTCATCTGAAACAGTAGGTGGGAGGCCACATCCTCAGTCTGCCTTTCCTCTCAGGAATGATCCTGAATGGGTCATTGCTGGTGTAAACTTCTCTTACAACTGAATTTGGATACTGGCTTCATTGGCATAAGATGTGCACAGTCAAAAGGTATACACGTTTGCTTTAGCAGTCCGTTTGCATTTTCAATTTGCATTGGGCCATACAAAGTATGCACTTGGTGCTATGAAGACAAGAAACAATCAGATTCCAAAATTTAAGGGGCTTCCTGTGGTAAAGAATCCATGAAATGGGTTTGATCTCTGGTCCAGGAAGATCCTACATGCCATGTGGCAGCTAACCCTGTGTGCCACAACTATTGAGCCCGTGCTCTAAAGTGCAGAGGTCACAACTATTGAGCCCACGTGCTGCAACTACTGAAGCCCAGTGCCCTAGAGACCATGCTCTGCTATAAGAGAAGCGACTGCAATGCGAAGCCCAGGCACCACAACCACAGAGTATCCTCTACTCCCCGCCACTAGAAAAAGCCCAAGTCCAGCAGTGAAGACCCAGCATAGCGAAAAAATAAATAAAATTTTTTTTAAAGTTTCCAAATTTTAGGACTTTCCCTAACTTCCTTCATTTTTGTTCATACTCCAACCAACTCTTGTCTGAGTTCATCTCTTTTTTCCTAATACTTTGCTAAACACAGCCGGTGGCAATCAACACACACTATTAACATTCTGTTTACCAACTGAGATAGTTAATTTTCTGTGTCAACTTGATTGTGCTAGCAAGATAGCTGGTAAAACGTTATTTCTAAGTGTGTCTAGAGGGCATTCCTGGAAGCATGTGAATCTGCACACTAAGTAAAGAAGGCAGGCCTCACCAATGACAGTGAGAATCATCCAACCCACTGAGGGCCAGAATAGAACTAAAAGCAAAGGAAGGGCAAATTTGCTCGAACTGGGACATCCATCTTGTCCTACTCTCTTCCTGGGACCTAAGACTAGGACAAAGATTTACACTATTGGGTGCCTGATTCTCCAGCGTTTTGACTTAGATGTACATCATCGTCTCTCCTGGTTTTCATGTTTTTGGATTTGGGCTAAATTAGACCATCAGACCTCTTGGTTCTGCAGACAGCAGATTATGGAATTTAGCCTTCATAACTGCATGAGTCAATTTCTATAATAAATTTCCACATATACATGGATATAGCTACCGATAGAGACATACATGGTCTCTTTCTCTGGAGAATCCTAACTCTATACCACCTTTGTACTCTCCCTGGGGGTCCAGTCTCAGTAAGCACACAACCTGCCTTCCCTTTATAACACTTCTAGCCAGTGCATCTCTACCGTCCCAGCTTTCCCTATCGGTCTCCTCACTACCTGCTCCCTGCCTAGAGGCCAATGCTGCATGCTGTAGGTTTGCATTATGACAGCACTGCATGTGAAGCTTCAATCTCTGCTTTAGTTAAGGAAGCACTAGCAGCTATATTAGAGAAAGCCTCAAATATAGTAACCTTAACAAAAGAGAAATTTGTTTCTTCTTCAGTTAAAGTCAGTTAAAGTCGAATTGACAGTAAAGGTCAACGGGAAAGACACACAGTCATTCAGAAACTCAAAATGACAATACTGCTACTCTCTAACAAATGGCTACTAAGGTATGGCTTAGCATCAGCATCCAGCAGATTGGGGATGAGGGAAGACAGCGTGAAGGATTACTCAGGGAGTTTATCGGAGCCAGGCCTGAGTTCTCTCCATGTTCCTTATAGGCAGAACTTAATCATGTGACTACCCCCAGCTGAAAGGAAAACTAAGATCATGGCATCTGGTCCCATCACTTCATGGCAAATAGATGGGGAAACAATGGAAACAGTAATAGATTTTATTTTCTTGGGCTCCAAAATCACTGTGGATGGCGACTGCAGCCATGATATTAAAAGACGCTTGCTCCTTGGAAGAAAAGCTATGACCAACCTAGACAGCCTATTAAAAAGCAGAGACATTACTTTGCCGACAAAGGTCCATCTAGTCAAAACCATAGTTTTTCCAGTGGTCATGTATGGATGTGAGAGTTGGATCATAAATAAAACTAAGCACCAAGGAATTGATGCTTTTGAACTGTGGTGTTGGAGAAGACTCTTGAGAGTCCCTTGGACTGCAAGGAGATCAAACCAGTTAATCCTAAAGGAAATCAGTCCTGAAGATTCATTGGAAAGACTGATGCTGAGCTGAAGCTCCAATACTTGGGCCACCTGATGCGAAGAGCTGACTCATTAGAAAAGACCCTGATGCTGGGAAAGACTGAAGGCAGGAGGAGAAGGGGACCACAGAGGATGAGATGGTTGGATGGCATCACCGACTTGATGGACATGAGTTTGATGAACATGCAGTCCATGCGGTTACAAAGAGTCAGACACGACTGAGTGAGTGAACTGAAATGAACAACCCCTGCTGAAAAGGAGGCTGGGAAATGTCATCTCTCTGTAGGCCTTGGGGGCAAAGGAAAGAATTTGGTGGATAGCTAACCTGTCTGCCACAATTATTTTGGGTCTGCCAGGGTTCCTGGTTCCACCTGAACTGAGGAGCTGAGGAATAGACAAGGCTGTGAGTTAGGTGAGTTAGGTCATACTTCCTTGTATCTATGACCTTCTGTTTTAAAAAAAGAAAACACACACAAGGAAAGGAAGTGGAGGTGGCCAAAGTTCTGAGCTAAGTAGATGAGACATAATGTGCTAAAAATAGTTCACATTAAGTTTATGTTCATAAGGAGGTCATCAATGATCAGAAATTAAAAATAAATTATAAGTTCAAAATTTTTAGAAATCAGACATAATTGTTAAAATGTTCAATTTTTAAATTAATCTGAAATAAATGAAGTTACCAACATATGAAAAAATAATGACTTTAAAATATTATCAGGTAGACTTCCTTATTAACAAACAAATCACCTGGACTCTTGCAGGTCTACTTATGCCTACCCTCAGCCCCAGCCAGACAGGAATAAATTCTGCTTCATTTAAAATCTCAGAAAAATAAAATAAAAAATAAAATCTCAGGACATCAGTGTTCCCCCTTCAGAGGCTCAGCCCACAAAAAAAAGGGGGGAGGGGGGTTCCCAGGGGCTCTGCAAGTGGCATGAAGCATGGGAAAGGAAAGGAACAGCGACAGGCCACTTCGGATTCATCCTTGAACTAAGACAGCCCAAGGCAGCATCCTGCTTCCAGTCCAAAATCTAATCCACCCACTGCCTCTAGGCTACCCCCTATTAATGCACAGTGACAGCTGAATTTAACTGCTTTTCACTCCTGCTCAGCCCCAAGGCCTGAGGGGAAATAATCCTTTTATCTCCCAATAAAGGAGAATTACTGGGATTTTGCAGCTCATCTCACTTTGAAGAGCCATCTCCAGGAGCTAGAGGTTTTGCATTTCCTAGAGTGGTCAGATTAAAGACGCTTTTCACTGATCTCATTGGGAGATGGAATGGTAGGAGTTGATTATATTGTCACCCAGTTGCCCTGTGGAAAGTACTGCAAGTTTCCATTTTAAACAGATTTCAGAGCACAAATGTCATTCTCAAAAAGTTTTCTGAAAAACTAAGTTTTCAGAGCCATGCTGTTTAGGAGCCAGCTGTTACACCAGCAAATGGAGATACTTTGAAAAGATATGATTTGATCTGCTGTCTTTTTTACTTGCCCCCATGGCTATAATCCCATCCTGATAATTATCTGATGTATATAAATTCTATATACAGATAATATTCAATAGTAGCCTATCTAAATATAGTAATGAGTATTCCCAGGTGATTCAGAGGTAAAGAATCCGCCTATCAAGCAGGAGGCTTGGGAAAATCCCCCGGAGAAGAAGTTGGCAACCCTCTCCAGTATTCTTGCCTGGAGAATCCCATGGACAGAGGAGACTGGTGGGCTACAATCCATGGGGTCACAGAAGAGTTGGATATAACAGAGTGACTAAACAACAACAACAAATGTAGTAATATTTTCTGTTCACTTCCATAAAGGCAGCTCATTCCTCCTGAAATACTGTTAAAATCTCATTCATCCCAACTAATAAGGAAATTGACATTCTCGCTATGGGGCTTGGCACCTTGAATACATTATTTTATTTTAATCTTCAAGACAACTCTGTGAATTAGGTGTTTTATGCTTCATTTTTGAAAGTGGGAAACTGACGCTGGGAACAGTAGGCAATTTGCATGACACCACTAGTAAGCTGTGCAGCTGGAGTGTGTACTCAGGTTTGATCTTGAAGTCTGTATCCTTCCCAAGATACTACTTTGGAAATCAGGGCTTCAACCTTGGCACTGTCAGTATTTTGAACTAGATAATTCTTCTTTTGTGGGGGACTGTCCTGTGCATTGAAGGATACTTAGCAGCATTCCTGGTCTCTGCCCACTAGATGCCTGGAACACCCACCCCAACCATTGTGACAATCAAAAATGTGTCCAATCATAACCCCAGGGGTAATATTTCCCCACCTAAAAACCACTGCTATAAACACTCCTGAAGTATTTTCTCCCTTATACCACTGAAATTTTGTGCTTCTGTGAAATGCACGGAACAATCTGAAGGCCCTAATAGTGCCTAAGAGTGGCCTCCCAGGGTAGACATCAAGAAATAAAAATCAGTTATATAATTAAATATAGCATTTCAGTTCACTGCACAGAAAAACCCCTTATTCCTATTATTCCTGCTAACAGCTTGTCTTCTCCAATGAGTAAGCGTTCAAACTGTGAAAACAGACAGAAGCTTCGATGACTTGCAGCTGCCTCAGAAACTCAGCCCAAACTCCTCAGGGAGACATTCAAGGTCTTCCTACTTTGGCCTCAGTCCTTCTCCCCACCCTCAAACCAGCGTCCTTTCAGGCTCCAGCCAAGCGAGATGACTCACCAAGATTCTAACACTTCCTACATGTTCTCATTTCCCCGTCTTGGCTGAGGACTTCCCCTCTGCTTCAGGCATCTTTCCCAATCCTACGCACCCACCCCCAGCTTGGCCTTGGGGATTTCCACCTCTGCCTTGTTGCCACCTCTGCATTACAGTGGGGGAATGGCTTCTTTCTTCGTTCATACTTGGTTTTTGGTTTTAGTCTCTCTCATCTCACCCAGCCTCATGCTGAGTGATCTTTCCTGCTGGATTGAAAGTTCCCAGAGAAGAGGAACTCTATTTTAGCCTGTTTTGTTCAGTCCTTATCGCTTGGTGGGTTGGGCTGGATTGGATTGCAGACAGGGTAGAATAAATAGTGCAAAGGTAAATTTCACACCAGTTTCCATGAGGATTTAAATACATTTCAAACGTGACAGCTGAAGGTGTAGTGAGGACCAGTGAGCATGGTAGCCGGGCTCTAGGGTAGTCCTATCTCGTGTGACTTAGGTGTGCCTGGGTGGGCCTCTGATCTCGGCCACCACTAGGCTTGTGTCCCTTGAGCCTTAATCAGTGGCACTCACCTGAGGGTGTGTGGGGCTGGCCTTCTGTCCATGCCTGTCCCTCACTGAGGGTCTGCTTATGTCCAGAGGGAGGGCATCTTTTCCCAACTTTCACAAAGGTACCAAGAGGGCTGGTAGAAGCCATGATAGTAAAAAATTCTCTCACAGCTTCAAGGTACCCTGCGTCAAGTGCCACCATTCCCAAACGTGCCATTTAACGACTCCTTCTACTAAGAACTACTGCACTGAATTCTGCCCGTCCTAATCAGTCATTTGTTTTACCACCACTCCTTAACTAGAGACGAGTTTATATTAATTCATTCAATAAATATTAATTAATCATTCACTAGTTTAGAGGATACAGGAGTGAGGAAAACAAAGTCTCTGTCTCCATCAAGCTTACATTCTAGTGGATTCCTAAATTTAATCCTTACATGTTTAGTATCAAACAACCCACATAAGATTAAAGTTATAACGAGGCTCTTATTTGGAACAGGTTTTATTATATCTCTGGCTTGAGCTTTTGTTGAGAGTGGGATTTCTGAGTTACATGAGTAAGTTCATCTGGGGTAAGATTTCTAGGAAAACTGCTTTGTCCTAGGTTGCTGAGGGGACAAGACCAATGTCTCAGCGTCACCCCCTGTGGTCACCTGGCTCATTCCAGATTCAGTTGATTCAGGGCATCCAGCCAAGACTCTTGAGAGTCTGGATGTCCCAATGCATTTGCATTTTACATTAAGCTGCTAACTGAGCAGTTTCTAGCATCCAGCCCATTTACTCTGAATATGTCAAAGGGCAGGGCGGGGGACGGGGGGTTCCTCCTGGGCATAGGTGAGGAGGATCTAGGTGGTCCCATGACAACTGTGGGTCTAACCTACAGTGTTCCTATTGGCAGAAGCAGGACTTCACTTAATGGTTCACTTTTTGCATCTGCAGATGGAAAGCTGTGCACCAGTTACAACCGAGGGCTCATCTCAAAGGCAAAGATCAAGGCCATCAAGTATAGTATTGTCATCATTCTTGGTAAGCAGCATCCCTCCTCGTGTTGTAAAACTGTGGACATTTCAATAACAAATTTGTACCTGGGACCTGGTGACACAAAGTACACACAAGGAAAAAATCTGTCTATGGGAACTTCTGCCTTTTCCCAATTAGAAAGGAATATGTGTGTGGAGCTTATCAGTGTCACTGCAGCTCCCTCACGGGCCAATATTTGGTTTCCTATATCTATCTTTATGAATATTGTTGTCCAACACAGCCAGGGGATGCATAATGTGGAGGAAAAACCTAATTAAGACATTACTAGCTGAAGCTGATGCTCACCATCATCTAGTTGACCCAGTTGCTTTTCTGAAGGCATACACTCCCCAGAGCTGAAGTTCAACAACCAAGGAAGACAGAAGCAGCATTCCATTTCTTCGGATATTTAATTTCAAGGTCACCATAAATTCTTCCCTAATGGATGCCTTATCTTCCCTGCTCGCTCCTGTCATTTTCCCTTTCTTTTTGTTTTTTTGGTCTCTCTACTCTTAAGACCCATAAAGTCACCTCGTCCAAGAAAAAAAGGTATTTCTAGAGCACCTAATATATGTCAGATTGGTGTTATATTCTTTGTCATTCCCAAACCTTCAAAACTTCCTCCCCCTTTCGTCCCCTCAGTTAATGGCCCTGATTCTTATTTCACAAGGAAAACACTCTTCCCAGAACAGAACTTCCTCATTCACCTGTCTTGATATCCATGGACCTACCTGCATCTCTGCCTTTTCTCCTATTACTATGGATAAACTATCTCTGCTCCTTAATCCAAAATGCACTTGAGCTATCCCATTCCTCCCTGCGCCTGCGAACTCAAGAATTCTCTTCCTGCAATCATCTCCTCTCCCCCACAGATATCCCCCTTGACTGGATCATATGCACATACACACACTGTAACAGCTCCCTCTATAAACTCCCCAGTAACAGACCCTCTTCTTTAACACTCTCCTTTCTAGCAGACCGCCTTCCCTTTTCATCTCTCATTCTCTGGAGCCTATTTCTATTAGCTTTCTTTCCTATTACTCTAGTACAGGCATACTTATCAAGGTAACCACAGCCAACAAAATGCCAGATGTCAATACTCAGTCTTGAGTTGATTTCCAAACAACATTTGCTCAGTTCTTCTTTGGAACACATCCTTTGTTTAGAAATTATATCTATGATTTCTACTTCAAATTTTTTTATAATTCAACTTGAAATTTTTATTTATGATAAGCTTAGCATACTCAACATGAAAAACCAGAAGCCTCAGCATGCTTTCTTATCTCCTGCAAGTTTACTCATCCTCCTGTGTTCCCAAGTTTAGTAAATGACTTCATCTTTCATCCACACCAAAAACCTAAGGGTCATCTGTCTGTCATCATTCTACTTCTCTTCCACGCCACATATCTAGTCTATCAGTAAGGCACAGAAACTTTACCTACAAAAGAAATCTCAAAATCAACCATTTTTCAGCATCTATACAATTATTTCCTTGATCTAAGCTCCTACCAACTTCTGCCTGGAACACTGGAACTGCAACTGATCTTCTCTTAATCCTTCTCTGTAAAGCAGATAATGTGATCTTTTTAAAAATGTTAATCAGACACTATCACTACCCTGCAAACTCACCTATGGATTCCCATTACACTGGAATAAAATCTTACTTTTTCCCATGTCTTACACAGTGTGTGTGATCTGTCCTCCAGCCAAGTATCCAGCCCCATGCCCCTGTTCTTTTCCTTGCCCATTCTATGTATAACAGGCACACTGGTTTTCTTGCTCTTTCTTCAAATGTCAACTTGTTCATACCTTGCAATATTTCCCACCTGAAATGCCCCACCTTCAGATGGTGGCATGGCTTATCCATGCCATGGCTTAACATCATCTTGTTTTCCAACAATACACCACCTCTTCAGAAAGGCCTCCTTGGCAAGTCTTAAATGTCTCTCCTATAGTCTTTACCCTACTTTATTTTTTCTTCATATTTCTACTTCCACTTGACAGTATAGGGTATATATTGATCTGCTTATTGTCTATCTCCCCTGCTGGCAAAATCCCCACAAGCAATGACTTTCACTTTTGTTTTCCTTACATTATCTCCAAGAGCTTATAGGGTCCATGCACACTGTGCTTAATTAATATCTGTTGAAAGAACAAATGGGGATATGCATGAAGGAAAAGATTTGTGCCATTCCCTTTTTTACTTAGCTCAAAATACTACCCCTCCCTACCCACCTTGTGGTTCTTAAGAGCTCTGGGAGCATAGCTCTCATGTTAGGTCTGCTAGTACATTAAGTCACCAGAACTGTCCATCTCACCTTTCTAAAATGCATCTGCAAAATACCAAACAGACCACATGCCGTGTGACTTAGCCAGGAGAATACACTCACAAAATAACTTTGCAGGCAGACCTGGGGATAGAGCACATACCACCCACTGGGGCTCAGAATCCTTTCCCAGAAGCTTCTGAAGTAGATCAGAGATTATCTGCTTTCCCAGACAATCAGGAGCATGATACACATTCCCTGGATGTTGAGTCAGGAAGCATATCTTATATATGTGTTTCAGAGCCAGTACAGCCTTTTATAATCAGGAGCCATATACATAAGCACTGGATTCCCTTTAGTCAGAGAGCAAGAAAGTCCACAAGGAGGTCAGCCATGTCAGTGATCCAATCAGACCAAAATGCCCCTTCCTATAACAAATATTTTGTAATGCCCCTCTACCACTCTGAAATGAAATGTATACAAAAACCTATGAACCTAACATAATTCTTAACAGAGCAATGTATAACATAAAGAGAGACTAGGAAGAAAATAATTGATAACAAAATAATATGTATTTCAATATATAAATACTTGGATACAGTCCTTAGTAGAATAAAGAAGTAATAATAGTTACAAATGCAAACCAATGCAGGTGTGTTTTCATGGAGACATAAAAAATAAAGCAGCATTGCTGTCAGTGACTTTATTTTCCCAGTAGGTGAACAAATCCTGCTAAAGTTCCAAATTAAACAAAGTAATCTTTCCTCTATTTGCAAGGGAATTGGACTTCTGGAAAACTCAGTATTTATTTAAAATATTGTGGTCATATATAAAATAGAATCAGGTTTTTAGACTGGGGTCATTATAAACAGATTCTCTGCTCCATAAATGTCCAAATGGGCATTTGAAGGATGTATGAGACGTGGGTGGGGCTGGCTGCATGATGCAGGGGGACAGGTATCCCTAGGAAAACCAGAACCAACACACAACACACACAAATATATGCACACGTGTTTTCAAAATTCCCCAAACAGAAGCTCTGCCCCTCCATGCCCCAGAACTACTATCTGCGCCAATGCCTGGCTTTACCACCAAAGCCCAGAATGTTCAGTGGTCTTTGTGTTACAACTGTTCCCTTTTAACAGATTGTCAAGGTCAAGGAGGGAAAAAAAACATGTGTCAGTCAAAGAGTTATGGCGACAAGCTGATTCCTGCAGTCAGATGGCAAAGGAAGCCTGACTTCCCTGAGGAAAAAGCCTATGACTGAGAAAGCGAAGAAAGAGAGTGGAGAGGATGGGGCAAGAAAGTAAGAGAGAGCACATGTGGGTTCCAGTCAACCCCAAGAAGGTTTATCTCTATGGTATTAATCTGTGTTCTCCAGAGAAACTATATATATATATATATATACATACACACATACATACCTATATATATATATTAAGATATTTATTGTAAACAATTGGCTCATTTGACTGTGAAGCTGAAAAGTCCCCAGATCTCCAGATCCAGGAGAGCTAATGGTGTCGTCTCAGTCTGAGTCAAAGTATGAAGGCCAAAGAGGATCAAAGTCTTAGCCAGAAGACAGTCAAGCAAACAGAGTGACTCCTCTCTCACTCACCCTTTTTATTGTACTCAAACCTATGGATAGATCACTGCCCACCCACACTGGGGAGGACAACTTACTTTTCTTAATCTACAAATTCAAATGTTAATCTCATTCAGAAATACTCTGAGAACACAGAAATAATCAGAAGTAATGATTAACAAAAAAATTTGGCATCCTATGACCTAGTCAAGGTGGCACATAAAATTGGCCATCGCACTCTGGGTCTCCATTTCTCATCTCCTTCCTCTGAGGATTTGGATGCAAGCAGAATCAGGGTCTCACGCATACTAATGCACTTGGTAAGGGGTATATAATGTGGGTGTTGCCTGGAAAGGCTGACTTGGAAATGGAAAATAAAATTGAGAATCTTGTGACTTAGCCAGGCTGTGTTTTGAAACACTAGATATCACCCCTTCCCCTCGCCTACCCCAAAACAGGAGTCACTATAAAGTGCTCCTTGTTCTGTCTTTTACCATAGAGTCTCCAAAGGGATTTGCTGAATTTTTTTTCGCACTGTGTAGAATGAGAGGCTGAGGCCATGCTGAACAGCTCCCAGCCTTTCAAGGATCACTGCAGTAGTTAAATCAGACCCTCCCTTTACAAATAGAGAAGCTCCAGCAAATTTACTCAACTTTAGAAATGCGTCTGTGGGATGTAATGTATGTATGTGTGAGTGTGTGTGTGTGTGTGTTTAAGTAAACATGACATTAATATGAACACACACAACTGTTCTAAATATTTCTGAGATCCCAGGTGGTAAGGAGCCTCCTCATTGAAGCTCCACTCAGGGCCAACACGGAGGGCCCCTTGGGCTGTGGGCTGCTACAGGGCTAATGGTTCTCTTCTCCCCAGCCTTCATCTGCTGTTGGAGTCCCTACTTCCTCTTCGACATTTTGGACAATTTCAGCCTCCTTCCAAACACTAAGGAGCGTTTCTACGCCTCTGTGATCATTCAGAACCTGCCTGCCTTGAACAGTGCCATCAACCCCCTCATCTACTGTGTTTTCAGCAACTCCATATGCTTCCCCTGCAGGTAAGGGGCATTCAGACACGGGGAAGCCCTCTGCACTCACCTCCAACCTGTGTCTTCCTCATGCTAG
>NW_011495076.1:1496102-1505466 GCF_000754665.1 Bison bison bison
AGAAACTGAGAGTCAAAAAGTTCCCGCTAGTGTGACAGATTCAAATTCAGGCCCCCCAGCCATGGCTCATGCTTTCTCCTATACCACATCACCTCCTATAGCAATCATCCTAATCGAGTCACATATAGATGATCCTTATTTTCGTTTAAAGCTTCTCCCCATGAGTTGCCTCAATACAATGCCATGGAGATAGCAGGACACAAAGAATTATCATTTTACAGATAAACAAATTAAGGCTCACACGTTAAGTAAAATTATTGAGATTATATGAATAATTAGTTACAGATCTGAAATTAGATCCTTCCCACAATGACTCAGTCTGCTGTTTTTCAGCTGTTTTACTGCACAATCTACAGGGGGTAGGTGGAAAAATCCTTAGGGGATGGAATCGTACTAGAATTGTTTCAGGCTTGGGTTTGATGCCCTCTGTTGAATCTGTCTTCCATCAGTTGACAAGATTTTTCAAGTCCTTCTAGAATTATGGATGTATGGTAGCATTTCTCAGTGATCCTAAACATCACTGATACGTTAGAATGGCTACCATCCCTCACCTGCCTTGCCTCTGGCCTCTCACCCATCAGCCCCTCCCTGCCCTCCCCTTTCCTCTTGTCTCCATGATGGAATTGCAGAATGGTTACAGGCTTGGGTTTGATGCTGCCATTGTTGATTCATAGCTACATGCGACCTAGGGAAAATTATTTAACTTCCATAAACCTCCATTTCCTCACAAGTAAAAGGGGGGTAATAGCAATAGCAGTGCCTACATCTTAGCCAGTGATGTCTCTGTCACTGGGCTCTGGTGCTGATCTGTAGGAAGGAGGGCTGTGAGTGGTGGGGAAGTATGGTGAGGGCTATTACATTAAAAGTGCTTAGCACGATGCCTGATCCTTAATAAGTTCTCCACAAGTGTTAGCTCCTGAACAGTTAAATTATTCAGGACAAATGATTTTTCCTCTTTGTTCTTTCTTTAGGGAGCAAAGATCACGGGATTCCAGAATGACATGTCGGGAGAGAACTGAGAAGCATGAGATGCAGGTTCTGTCCAAGCCAGAATTCATGTAGATCATGGGGCAGTGGTAGCACTGGGCTGAGCCCCATCAACTCTCCTGGGTTCCCATTAGCACCTTGGGCCTCTGCCCTGTACCTTTATCACTTGGGGGATGCACAAGGCAAACACTAAAAAGTGTGTGTCACCTGCCTCAGCAAGTATTGGCCAATAGGAAGTTACAAACTATTCACACCAGCCAGGAAAGATACCCCTTCTTTCCCTACCACTCCTAGCTGCCCTTCTCGCTGTCAGCACCAGAATCAATGGACAGAGACGTTGCTGGCCTGGGGCCCAGGCTTGGGCAAACAGAGGGAATTGACTAACAAAGCATGTTTGTACATGTTCTTATAATTACAATTTAAGAAGTAAATAAAAGGCTTACCTGGGCCTAGATTTTCCTCCCATTTTTGGAATCAAGTTTCAGTAGCTGTGGCCAAAGAGATGTTTGTCCTCGAAATGTCAACAAATAATAAATTCATCTCCAGGCATTGAGGCTTTGTGTCTCCTCTGCAGATGGCCATGGTTGGCAGATGGATGTGTTGGCAGCAGCCAGCCTCACGGTCCCATTGTATCAACAGATGATTTGCAGAAAGAACATGAGTGCTGGCCCTCCAGAGCAAAATCGAAATTGAGGGGTACTTTATCTGGTAGGAAAAGAAACAGCGCAAAAAGTCATGGGGCTCTGACCTCCAGGCTCTGAGAGGTGGCACCTGGGTCTCACACATGTCTTTCTGGCTCTCTGAAGGCTCCTCCCTTTGCATTCCACATTTAGGCCACTCTGGGTTCCATGTCTCATACCTCAGGGACACTTCTCTCTCTATAGTTGGGAGCTGAACGCCTGTGGCTTTTCCAGGCATGATGTTTCTGTAATATCTTTATCATTTTTGCACATTTTAGCTATTGTCTATCTAACACCTTGGCTGGGAAGCACTCGTGGGCCTTATTTTGACAAGCCTGGAGTTTGATATATATAAGCATAATCCAAGTGAAATATGACTAAATGTTTTCTAATCAATTTTTGCCATCAGATTTTTCCATAAGTGGAAGTGGAATAATTTAATTTGATTATATATACATCCCCACCCACAGTTCTAGGATGCGCGTGAGCTCCTTATTTTTAGCCTCACATACATTCTTGACATTAAAATCTCCTTGGCAAAATCCTCCTTCCCAAAATTATCCTGAGCTTAAGTCTTTTTTCGTCTACTGCTAGTGGAGTTATTATTTTAATAGCACTCCATTCCTCATTATGGTGTCAACCCAAAGACTTCATGCTTAAGGTCACAGTGGCATTTTTCCCATAAACTCTCTTTTCAATTCCATCTGACCTTAAGAAACGTATCTCTTAGGTAGAAAGCAGACTCCTCAGTTACCATCTATCTTAGAATTACTTTCTGAATTTGAGGAGCCTGAAAAATCTAGTTGTACATCTACAGAACAGTATTGAAGGCTGCCTTCCTTTCTGTCCAACCAGCTAAATGTGAGCAAACCTGGAAGCTTTGAGTGGTTGAGAAGTGCTTTTTGACATTTCACTTTAAATCAAGATGTGCTACAGAAGACCCACATAATCATTGCTAAGATAACTGTCTGCATGGGAGCCAATTAACAGTGCAAAATCTGGTGGCTGCCCTTCCTACATGGCAAAATGGGAGGCCTGGGTTCTTTTGACAGATGCTTTCAACCTCTGTCAAGCTCTGGTCTGAGAAAGGCATTACATGCCTACCTCATCCATCAATAGACCCAGAAAGTTAAGGAGAGAGTCAAGTGAGGGGCTTTGTGGGCTTTAAAACCTGTGAATGTGATTTTGTAGTTATTGTAGCGCTGAGACTCCTATTCCCAGTGAAGACTGGAGATCAGTAAGATAATGGTACAGGCTGCTGCAAGACAAGCTGCCAGTACAATGAAACTTGCTTCATATTGGTGAGGACTTTGGGGTCCTCCTTTTCATGTATTTTCTGAGCTTGAGGAAACATGATTTAAATACTAAGGAATGCTGGTAATAGTTTCATAGTCTTATGACCTTGGAACAAATTATTTAATGTTTCTGAGCATCACTGTCTCATCTGTAAAATAGGAACAAAATAAGGCTGGAGCAGAGAGTCTTGTGGGTTCTTTACAGATATAGGTGCTGAGATTATAATGGCTTAAATTAAATCCATAGAGTCATAGCTTCTGGAATTTCTTCCCCAGGGAGGCAATGATTGTATGACTCATGGCCACGTTGTTTGCTCTTTAGAAGGTGTAATTTCTCCATCTATCACCATGAAGTCAGAGAAACATCATTTCCCAATTGGGAAATACAGTTTGAACTCTTGGAGAAAATGAGCAGCTTAGTGTTGTGATGTCATTTTTATAGCCTTGGACACCGAAGTGGGGCCAGAGAAGCCAGCAGAGTGATATATAAAATTAAGATGCTTACTTCCTACACCAAGATGTCACAGACACTTATGATTGCATTATCACTTAGCTTCAGGCATAGGCAAAAATTTAGGATAATAAGGATAGATGTGTTTAATATATTTAGCCATGCTAGAGAAAATAAGTGTCTCCACTTTACTGAACTAAATTAAATATGAATGGTAAAAACTTTGCTTCCAGGGATTGTATTGAGCATAATTTAACGGAAGTTTAATTTTGCCAAGCAACATTTCCCATACCTTTTAAATGGCTTTAATTTGTGATTAATGATGAGAAAAAAGTATCCCTTCTCAACCAAACACACAGCTTAAACTTGCTTCCCCACATCATTATGACAACTCTAGACATCCATCTAGATGGATACAGAAAGGACTTTGCCTCTTCCTTTTGCATCCACAGTGTCGGAAGGGACTACAAGCCTGCATCTGGTGGGGAAACAGGAAGACAAAATTATATTTAGCAGGAAATAGAGCAGCTCTACTCTTCTAGAGTCATCTTAAGTGAGCTACAGGCCTTATGGCAACTATACTTTTTTTACGGTCATATGACTATACCTCACTACAGCCAGCAAATTTGGGAAACTCAGTAGTGGCCACAGGACTAGAAAGGTCAGTTTTCATTCCAATCCCAAAGAAAGGCAATGCCAAAGAATGCTCACCCTACCACACAATTGCCCTCATCTCACACACTAGCAAAGTAATGCTCAAAATTCTCCAAGCTAGGCTTCAACAGTTCATGAACCATGAATTTCCAGATGTTCAAGCTGGATTAATAAAAGACAGAGGAACCAGAAATAAAATTGCCAACATCTGCTGGATCATCAAAAAAGCATGAGAGTTCCAGAAAAACATCTACTTCTGCTTTATTGACTATGCCAAAGCCTTTGACTGTGTGGATCACAACAAACTGTGGAAAATTCTTCAAGAGATGGGAATACTAGACCACCTGATCTGCCTCCTGAGAAATCTGTATGCAGGTCAGGAAGCAACAGTTAGAACTGAACATGAAACAACAGACTGGTTCCAAATAGGAAAAGGAGTATGTCAAGGCTGTATATTGTCACCCTGCTTATTTAACTTCTATGCAGAGTACATCATGACAAACACTGGACTGGAAGAAGCACAAGCTGGAATCAAGATTGCCGGGAGAAATATCAATAGCCTCAGATATGCAGATGACACCACCCTTATGGCAGAAAGTGAAGAGGAACTAAAAAGCTTCTTGATGAAAGTGAAAGAGGAGAGTGAAAAAATTGGCTTAAAGCTCAACATTCAGAAAACAAAGATTATGGCATCCGGTCCCATCACTTCATGGGAAATAGATGAGGAAACAGTGGAAACAGTGTCAGACTTTATTTTTGGGGGGCTCCAAAATCACTGCAGACAGTGACTGCAGCCATGAAATTAAAACACTTACTCCTTGGAAGGAAAGTTATGACCAACCTAGATAGCATATTGAAAAGCAGAGACATTACTTTGCCAACAAAGGTCCATCTAGTCAAGGCTGTGGTTTTTCCTGTGGTCATGTATGGATATGAGAGTTGGACTATGAAGAAAGTTGAGCACTAAAGAATTGATGCTTTTGAACTGTGTTGTTGGAGAAGACTCTTGAGAGTCCCTTGGACTGCAAGGAGATCCAACCAGTCCATCCTAAAGGAGATCAGTCCTGGGTGTTCACTGGAAGGACTGATGCTAAAGGTGAAACTCCAATACTTTAGCCACCTCATGTGAAGAATTGACTCACTGGAAAAGACCCTGATGCTGGGAGGGATTGGGGGTGGGAAGAGAAGGGGACGACAGAGGATGAGATGGCTGGATGGCATCCCTGACTCGATGCACGTGAGTCTGAGTGAACTCCGGGAATTGGTGATGGACAGGGAGGCCTGGCATGCTGCGATTCATGGGGTCGCAAAGAGTTGGACACGACTGAGCGACTGAACTGAAATGAACAGTGTTTCTTGCAGTTTTTCAATTGCATTTGACTGAAAGTAGATGGTCCTGTTCAGGGGCCAATCTCCTCGCTTTTGGAAACCTGAAAAACACATGCCTCATTTCTCTGCAGCTGCATTTTAAGACTGCATTATCCTCAACAGGGCTGGTTTGATTAACATTTTAAAAGTGCAATTCCATGCATACAGAATGTTAAGATGGACAGAGGCTTGTGTCATGTAGTCTCATGGTTTTCTGACTATCTGGGGACTCCCTAAGAAGTCCCAAAGAAGTGACTCAGTATTCATACTCACATATACAACAATAGTGTACATATAAAGTCTAGACAAAATTAAGATGGTTAAATTGCTTAAAGTCCTTGCATTACCTGGAATGTGGGTAGAATATAGATTAGACATTGATACACCAAGAATGCATGTTTTCATTTCAAGAATGTAGGTTGTAATCACTAAAATAATAGAAATAAAGAACTATATAACTTTGAAACTAAAAGAGAAGAAAAACATGATAAAAGGACTCAAGCAGTCTAAAAGAAGGCAAGAAAAGAGAGAAGTAGAAATATGAATAGCTGGGACAAATAGAAAGCACATAGGAAAATGGTGGATTTTTTTATCCAAATATATCAGTAACTGTAATAATGTAAGCAGATTATATACTCCAGTTTTTGTTTGATTAGACTTTTAAAGAAACAACTATATGTTATTTGCAAGAGATATGCCTAAAACACAAGGACGCCGAAAGTTTGGAAATAAAAGAATGGACAAAGGTATTCCATGGAAACAGTACTAAAAGCTGGTGAGACTGTATTAATAAAGACTAAATACATTTTAAGGGGGAAAAAAGCATTAGTGGCAATAAACAGGGACATTTCAAGTGATAAATGTTTTAGTTCAGTGAGATGATATAACTCTAAATTTCTAAGCATTTACAAGATGGCCTCAAAATATGTATTTTCAAAAGCTGTCAGAACTATCAAACAAATAGACAAGTCCACAGCCATAGTGGGGAATTTTGTCACACTTAATTTCAGTAATTGAAGGAGACAAAAACTAGGAATGATCTGCATAATTGGAACAACATGAATAACACAGGTAGCGCACATTATCCTACCACTCCAAAATAAATGGTCTTTTCAAGCACATGTGAAGCAGTTACAAAACTTGACCACATGTCAGCCATAAATAAAATAAGCTTCAAAACATTCAAAAGATTGAGCTCAAACACATTGGTTTCTCTGATCACAATACAATTATGCTAGAACTCAAGAGCAGGAGCTTAACCAGGTTTAGAAACCAGATTACCAGGTTTAGAAATCAGAAAATATATTTCTTAGTACTTATAATCAAAGAAAAAAGTACATGTAAAGTAGAAAACAATCATATTGAATGATAATGAAATTATATCAAAAGTGTGGGATACAAACAAAGGACTAAAAAGAATTTTTCTTCTTTTCTTTTTTTCTTTTTTTTTCTTCTTCTTTTTCTTCTTTTCCTTTAAGTTAATGAATAAATCATCTAGTTCATGAAGTTAGGGAAATTCACCAAAACAAAGCCACAGGAAATACAAGCAAGAAAATAATGTGCAGGAGTAAATTTAATAAAATAGAAAACAAACATGTAATTTTAGAAGCTCAAGAAAAAATTCTGTTATTTGTAAAAATAATAAAAGCAATAAACCTCTTATGAGACTGGTCAAAGGGAAAAAAGAGAGAAGGCACAAGTAAGCAGTATTATTTATTTTAAGGATATCTCTGCAGGTCTTGAAGTCAATAAAGAGATAATAAAAGGATATTATGATCAAGTACTAAAGCAAACTGAAAATATAGCTGAACAGCCACCTTACTATAACTGACATAAGAAGAAACAGAAAAGTTGAGTAGTAAATATCATAACTACTAAAGAAAAAATATACCTTCATTGGAGAGTTCTACCACAATTTAAATAAAAAACAACTCCAATTCTATATACTTATACTATTCAGGAGACTTGAAACTATTTATTAGACTAAAAATGCCATAATGTCAAAACCCTACAATGATATTACCAAACGGAAAATTACAAGTGAAATTTTGTCATGAAAATAAAAACAAAAGTTCCAAATTAAATTTTAGCAAACCAAATCCAGCAAAATATAAAAAGACTAAAACACATGACCAAGTTGTATTCATTTCAGGAATGCAAAGTTGGCTTAATATTAGAGAATTACTCAAATAACTCATTATACTAATAGATTACAAGAGTTAAAAAAAACACATTATCAGTGTAACAGATACAGGGGAAATGTTCAATAAAATTATTGGGCATTAAGGCACAATAAAAGATTTTCACAAATTTGAGTTAAAAAGAAATCCCTAACTCTAAAGATTATGTACCAAAAATCCTAATGATAAAACTTTGAGGTAGTCCCTTTGAAATAAAGAATGAATGAGTAAAGAATACTATCATCATCACTTTATTCAACACTGTACTAAGATCCTAGCCAATATAGTAAAGCAACAAAAACAAAAAGATAAAAGGCATAAGGATTGGCAATGCATAATAAAAATCAATTTATTATTGATATAAATGTATAGAATATCAAAATAAGATACAATATTAGAATTGATAATTATAATTGTAAATAATTAAAAGTAATCATAAAGTTTAGTATGGTTGCAGGATACAAAATCAATATACAAAAGTCAATATCATTTCCACACAGGAGCAACAAATAGAAAATTATTTTTCAATTGCAATTTACAATAGCCTTAAAAGATCAAGTTCCTAAGAATAAATTCATAAATGGTGTGTAAATCTCTATGGAGGAATCATAGTACTATTGAAAGGTATTAAAAAGGAACTAATTCAATGTAGAAACAAGTACACCATGATTTATCATAAAATCATCCATTCTTCTCCAATCAATTAGTAAGATTAATATAGTAACAATCTAAGCTCTAGCAGGAATTCTGTAGAACTTTACAAGTTGCCTCTAAAAATTTATACAGAAATGCGGAAGGCCAAAATTAGCCAAGACCAAGAAAAAAAAAAGTGGGAATATTTGATCAGCTAGATACTTG
Source organism: Bison bison bison (assembly GCF_000754665.1). Classification (NCBI taxonomy): domain Eukaryota; kingdom Metazoa; phylum Chordata; class Mammalia; order Artiodactyla; family Bovidae; genus Bison; species Bison bison. Next base: position 1,504,576 of record NW_011495076.1, read on the forward strand.
ATCTTATCACAAAGCCATAATAATGAAAATTATAGTATTGTGTCAGAGTAGACAAATTAACAAATATAACAGTAAAAAAGTTCAGAAAAAGATGTCCACATATTGGAAAACTTGTTTATTTCAGAGACAGCATTGCAGAGGAATGGAAAAAGGGTGCTCTTTCAATACATGATGTAAGGAAAATTGGGCAGTTACATGGAAAAAAATGAAAATGAAAGCCTGGTGGATTATATGCAAAAGTGCTTCCAGATGGATTATGGATCTAACTGCATGAAATAAAACAACTTGAAGAAATAATGTAAGAGAATATCTTTAAGATCTCTGAATAGGGCAAGAGCTCTTTAAACAAAACACAAAAACTGCTGCTTTGAAAGGAAAAGATTAATAAATTTGATTACCAAAAAATTAGAAAATCAAAAGACATCATAAAAAAGGGTGAAAAAGCAAGTGATAGAATGGGAAATGATATTTGCAAATGACCAAGATCTAGTATTTAGAATATGCAAAATTCACGTAAATCACTAAGAAAAGACAATTGAAAACAGATAGAAATTGATCAGGACTTGATTTCAGAAAAGAAATTTTCTAAAAGGCCAATAAAACACCAAATGAAAAGATGTTAAATCTCACTGAAGTCAGGGAAAAGTAAATTAAATCACAGTGAGATATTAATATGCACCCACTAAATTGGCAGAAATTTAAAACTTTGACAATATCAAGTGTTGGTGAGGATGTGAAGCATCAGAAATTTTCATTGTTTTCTGGTGGTAAATATTTAGTACAACCTAAGGATCAAACCCCAGAGAAGGCAATGGCACCCCACTCCAGTACTTTTGCCTGGAAAATCCCATGGATGGAGGAGCCTAGTAGGCTGCAGTCCATGGGGTCACT
>NW_011495076.1:1505566-1522738 GCF_000754665.1 Bison bison bison
AGACAGGCTGCAGTCCATGGGGTCACTGGGAGTCGGACACGACTGAGTGACTTCACTTTCACTTTTCACTGTCATGCATTGGAGAAGGAAATGGCAACCCACTCCAGTGTTCTTGCCTGGAGAATCCCAGGGACAGGGGAGCCTGGTGGGCTGCCGTCTATGGGGTTGCACAGAGTCGGACACGACTGAAGTGACTTAGCAGCAGCAGCAGCAGCAAGGATCAAACCAGAGTCTCTCACATTGTAGGCAGATTCTTTACCAACTCAGCCATCAGGAAAGCTCCTACAATCATTCTAGCCTTTAACTAATAAAATTAAGGATGTATATACTCTACGACTTTGCATTTCCATTCCTGAGTAAAGATACTACAGAAGAGTATAATTATGTGAGCCTTAATATATGTGAAAGAATATTCATAATAATTAGCGAAGGGAATGGCAACCCACTCCAGTATTCTTCCCTGGAAAATCTCAAGGACAAGAGGAGACAGGTGGGCTACAGTTCATGCGGTCGCAAAAGAGTCAGACACAACTTAGCAACTTAACAACAATCATAATAATACTGATTTATAAGAACCATAAGTGGAAGTGAAACAAACGCCCGCCAGAACAATAGATTAAAAAAATATGGTATATTTCATACAATAAAGTACTTTATAGCACCAAAAATGACCAAAAGAAAACCCACCCCAGCTGCTTGTCACAACGTAAAAAAAAATCTTTAAAAACATAATATAAAAGTAAAGAAGATAAATACTAAAAGATACTATATGATTTCAATTATGTAAAATTCACAAGCAGCCACATTTTACTATTGTATATAGGGATGCATACACAGGTGATAAAATTCTAAAACAATGCAAGGAAATTACTTTTATGAAGTAATTTATAAAAGCCAAGAGTGAGGCTCCTTTGTGAGATGGGAAAAAGCTGTGTTTGGGAGGGAGCCTGCAGAAGAGGGGCTGGTAAGGTTCTGTTTCTTGCTTCGGGTGTTCACTATCTAATTACTCATTAAGCTATATATTTACATTTGGTGTGCGTTTATGCAGAGAAGGCAATGGCACCACTCTAGTACTCTTGTCTGGAAAATCCCATGGACGGAGGAGCCTGGAAGGCTGCAGTCCATGGGGTGGCTGAGGGTCGGACTCGACTGAGCGACTTCACTTTCACTTTTCACTTTCATGCATTGGAGAAGGAAATGGCAACCCACTCCAATGTTCTTGCCTGGAGAATCCCAGGGACAGGGGAGCCTGGTGGGCTGCCGTCTATGGGGTCGCAGAGTTGGACACAACTGAAGTGACTTAGCAGCACCAGTAGCAGCACTTTTATGAATGTGTGTTATATTTTACAATTAGAAGTTTCTAAAACTGTAGCTTTTCAAAGTCTTTTAGGACTATTATTCTGGTAGTAGTGCAGAGAAGGCAGCCAGATTGGAAACAGGAAGGTGATCAATCGGGTCCGGATTACACACAAGCAACGGCAGAGATGAGATGGCCCAAAGATGCTTCTGGGTTCCTTCTCTGCATTCTGAGCCAGCAATGTATCATTCACACCCAGTAACAGGAATATTGATGCCAACATTTTTCAAAATCTGCAGAAATATCTTGGCTCCTCCATAGAGTTTTGAGTGTCACTCCAGTGGAAATCAATATCTAGTTTCTGTTCTCTTGTTGCCTATTGAGGGGTCCTGGAGTCCTGAAGTTCTTACTCATAACTCCAACCCCCATGTCCTTCCAAAAAGTCTCCTCCTCCTTTCTGCCCTTTCTCATCCCTCATGTATAGCAGGTACATACACCTGCTGTGTTATTCCCCAAGTACAGCCACATCAGCATTCCTCCAGAGAGGCTTTCAAGTAAAGAGGGAACATTTGAGGCATTGCTGCCCTATTGCCAAAGAACTAACTTCCAAAAAAAGTAGATACTTTGAGCCTGCAGGAGGTGGCCAGGACAAATATTTGGTGTCAAAAGCATGTTGACTCATCTCCATGATGATTTGACAGGGTTTAAGAAGGCTGATCAAAGGGTCCCAAATCTTGCTGCGTCACAGAATCACTCACGGGCTTAGGAAAGAAGTACAGATCTTGAGATCTCCAACTGCATTCTGATTCATTGGTCTCTGAGTACAGCCTAGAAGTCTGTACGTACAGCAAGCAACTCAGGTGATTCTTGTGCAGGGGTTTCTGCAGCTCTTTGAGGCACCAGTACTTAGGAACCAGTGCTTAACAGCATGCCAGGTCTTTAAAGCCCAAGTTTCTCATGGCCAGGAAGGGTGTGGGCCACCTTGGCTTACCTCTGTCCAGTTGCCCTGAGTCCAACCTGAGGACAAATGTTCTTCTAAGAGTCCAACTTCATCACCTTGCAACTCTCCAGATAATGGTTAGGTAAACCCAGGACTAAATTTTGTTTCTTCTATCCACTCTAGACTAAATGCTCTTTCCCCACAAGAAGACAGACCTTAGTATAGAGTGGTTTACATGCAGGTAGATACGCAAATGAAATCAAGTGGGGAAGCATCGCCCTGAGTTTATGTGATGTCTGAGAACAAGGAAGGATGCCTCTGAAGGGATGTCTGGGGGCTGTAAAAACATGCAGATAGGGTATTACACTGAAGCCCTTGAGTGTAACCTCTTCAGACTCGGACCCCTTTATGCTTGTTTATGGACTTCCCTGGAGGCTTAGATGGTAAAGAATCCACCTGCAAAGAAGGAGACTTGGGTTCATTCTCTGGGTTGAGAAGATTCCCCTGGAGTAGGAAATGGCAACCCACTCCAGTATTCTTGCCTGGAGAATTCCATGGACAGAGGAGCCTAGCGGGTTACAGTCCATGGGGTCACAAAGAGTTAGACACAACTGACTGACTTTCACATGCTTGTTTATGTGGATTATACTCATAGATATTTACTGCATTAAAAATTAAATGTGAGAAACTGTTTAATATTTACCTATGAATTCCTTTATAAATAACAATAATAAACTCAATACATAGTCACATAAATATCTTCTATATGGAAAGTAACTATTTCCCTCTTCAAAAAAAAATTTAGCAGGAAGATCAACTTGTTTTAACTTTTTGTAAATCTCTTTAAGTTTGGCTTAATAGAAGACAGCTGGATTTTCAGATCTTCTGCATTCAATCTGTGGCAATATGTTGTTTTGATAGAAATATGTAAAGAAAATCAGGCTTCACACAAATATGTAGTTAGGGGAAAAAAGGAGTATTTTAATCTGCTTCTGCACTCAATCTGTTGTGCTAGTCCATGCCATGTGACCTCTGGAAAATTCCACTGTACACAAGAGAGAAAGAAAATGAAAAAGGCCCCAAAAACATTCTAGTGCTACTATGAAAATAGTTTTGATCTCACAGACCCTCCCTGAAAGGTCCTCTCCACTCACCAGGATCTGGACCACACTTTAAGGATTGCTGCCTTAAAGAAAAACTGTGTGCACATTTGTTTGCCAACAGCAATAGCTATTGCTTTAATACTGCTGTCCTGGCTGCAAAGTGGAGGCAGGATGAGGTGGGTAGGCTAACTGACCATGTGTATCTGTTTGCAAAGCGGGGTAAAGCACTAATTATAGGCAATTATGATTTGGACTTTGTTCCAAGACGACACCTCAAAAGGTAAACCTAGTGATTAAACCTACCTGTGCTGTGGGCCACAGCCCATAGTCCTACTCAAACTAGATACTCAGGGCATGTCCAGGACTGGGGGCAAGTGGTGGCTGGACAGAGAAAGAGAGTGAGCAATGCATGTATGTATGCTCAGTCATTCAGTCAAGTCTGACTCTTTGCAACCCCATGGACTGCAGCCTACCAGGCCCCTCTGTCCATGGAATTCTCCAGGCAAGAATACTGGAGTGGGTTGCCATTTCCTTCTCCAAGAATGGTCAATATTCACCTCTAAAACTATGGCGTTTACAGGGTTCTGAATGTAAGCAGACAAATGACTCTCTCCATATCCTCAAATGGACTTGCTAAGTCAGCCTACCCAGACCACTTTCTTTCACACTGAGGCTGCCAATCCAGCAATCCTGATCTCCTGCACTGTTTTGTGATTTGTTTTTTTGCACCAGCATCTATCATCTTCCAATGCACTGTATAATGTGATTATGATTATGTTTACTGCTTATTGCCAACATCTCCCATGAGACAAGGATCTTTGCCTATTTTGTTCACTGCTATATGCCCTGGACCAGAACACTGCCTGGGATAGAGTGTGTACTGATAAATGTTAGTGAACTAATAAGATTTATGGATAAAGGGGAAGAGGAGAACACTAGCATCCTGCAAGCAGTTTGCACCCAGGAGAGGAGGAAGGCTGAGCTGAGCATGCCCAGTTTATTCTCTCCAAATTCATGACACAGATAAGGCTATTCCTTCCTCTTCCAACAACTGAAGAGCAAATAAAAGTTGAAAATGTGACATCTCTCCATGAAAGGACACATTAGAAATGAAGAAGCATCATCCACCGCTGACTTTCCACAATTATTTGTTCTTAACTCTTTGTGATTAAATATTAAGCCTATGGTCAGCCAGGGGTGTGGTGATCCTCCGATGAGGAGATCATAAGTTCTATCAAGACCTTTCTATTCCTCTTTCATCAGGTACGCTCCCAATGCCACCCACTTCATTTGGACCCTTTATGCCCCTACTGTTTCTTTGCTCCCAGCCCATCCTCCACTCCATTTGATGCTGAAGCTGAGGCTGGGACTCTGCAAGCCACATTTCCCAATTCCTTTGTTAGTTGTTTTTTGTTAGGTAAGGTCTGCCAAAGGGAAATGGGTAGGATATGGAAAAAAGAACACAATTTGGGGAATATAGAGGGCTTCCTTTCTGTATTTCAATCATCAGCTTTCCCATCATCTCCTCAGGGTTACTAGCAGGATTCAGACCACACCTCTCCTCAGGTGCATGGAGCTTGCCCCAGAGACCTCAACATCTGTCCTGGGGGCCCTTCTCTAAACTCCTAGGGTAATGCCTCCTTCCTTTTGTTCTCCAGTCTTAGGGGTGGTAGCTGCTGTCTGCAGTTATTAATCCCTAGGCTACCATTCTTCTTTGCTATTTCAGCTCCCTAGCACCTGTGCACCCAATTCTGCATAAGTCCCTTCTTTCTGAAATATCTACCATGGCTCCTCTTTCCCTTGTATGGCTCCTGACTGGTACAGTTCCCCTGTGGACCCTCCTGGGACCACTGATGGACAAGTTAGAATTGATCCCCACAGGGCTCTCATGTGAGTCAGAAAAATCTCAATTAAATCTCTATATTGCTGTTAATTAACTCCTTATTCAATTTCTCTTTCTTAACGTCCTTCCACACTATCCGATATAGCTAGAGTGATCATACGGTCCAGCTCAACCCAAACAGTATAGGTTTATGACTGTTGTCCAAGCATAATTATTCATAGAGCCTCCTTTTTCTCTCAGAACTATCCTAGTTTGGGTGATAAATTATATTGTCACTCTAATCATTATATGCTCTACAAAGAAATTAAATCATGTTAAGATATTCCAGCAATAAAATACCAATTACAAGATGTTCCAAGTTTGAATATCAACCCTTTCTCATCATGAATTTCCTGGGAAGAAATTAAATTTCAATGATTGAAGTCAATGATTTAGTTAGAGTTCAAATATATTAAAGTCCAAAGGATTTAAGGTCCAAAATTATATTCTTTACCCATCTGATTTAAGGTTTGAAGAAAATTAGAGTCCAATTCCCTCCAATTTGTTATTCCACTCCTGTGTTTTATTTCTCAACATTCCAAGGACCTGCACCAAATGTTGGAGTTGAAGGGCCCAAAAATAGCCTCTGTTCCCCACAAGAGCTTTGAATAGATTATAAAATCAAATAAAGGATGACAGGAGAGAGATTAGAACAACACCATTATTACTAACAAATGTGGCTTGTACCTGCAGTCAAGCTGCTGCTGCTGCTGCTGCTAAGTCGCTTCAGTTGTGTCCAACTCTGTGCGACCCCATAGACGGCAGCCCACCAGGCTCTGCCGTCCCTGGGATTCTCCAAGCAAGAACACTGAAGTGGGTTGCCATTCCCTTCTCCAAAGCATGAAAGTGAAAAGTAAAAGTCAAGTCACTCAGTTGTGTTCAACTCTGCAACCCCATGGACTGCAGCCTACCAGGCTCCTCTGTCCATGGGATTTTTCAGGCAAGAGTACTGGAGTGGGGTGCCATTGCCTTCTCCACCTGCAGTCAAGAGAGTTTGCTAACAATGAACTCACTGTGGTAAATAGGCTTCCCTGGTAGCTCAGCTGGTAAAGAACCCACCTGTAACGCAGGAGACCCCAGTTCAATTCCTGGGTCGGGAAGATCCCCTGGAGAAGGGATAGGCTACTTACTCCAGTATTTTTGGACTTACCTGGTGGCTCAGATGGTAAAAAGTCCGCCTGCAATGCGGGAGAACCTGGGTTCAGTCCCTGGGTTGGAAAGATCCCCTGGAGGAGGGCATGGCAACCCATTCCAGTAACCTTGCTGGAGAATCCCAATGGACAGAGGAGCCTGGCAGGTTGCAGTCCATGGGGTTGCAAAGAGTCAGACATGACTGAGTGACTAAGCATGCATGCCCGCACTGTGGCACATAGAGCTCCTGCTCACTAATATCTGTATTTACCCTTTCTCTTGGGCACAGCTACATTATGCATTTCTCAGCCTCTCTTATAGGTAACTTTGGCCCTATGAATTTTAGGCAATGGATCATAAGAAAAGTCATGTGTTCTCTTTTATAGCATAATCCATAAAAACTTCCCTTGAGTATTTCTCATGCTACCCCCAACCTCATCTGCAAGCTGAATGAGAAAAACTCTGAGGACTTAAAAAAGAGTGAAGCTAAAGAATTTCTGGAAGTTGTTTCTTGAAGCCCTCGGGCCACCCTGCCTTCTCTACCCTCCAATTTCCTGAAACTGACCCAGGACAGGTTCTCCTACAGCAGTGAGTTAGCAGCTCAGGGGAGACATAAAGAAGCAGAAGAAAACTTCTATACCCTGTGGACAGCTCAAGCCCAAGAGAAAGTGAGTAGAGCTGAGCTGCGCATGCTCAGTATCATCCTCCTGCCTTCAAATCACTCAGATTAAACCTCACCAGGTAGGACTGAGGGAGCTGCTTTCTAGAGAAAGATGACCACACCTCCCCAGGGAAAATTTCTCCCCATCAAAAGAGTGTTTTCATGTTGATATATGGCAAAACCAATACAATATTGTAAAGTTAAAAATTAAAAAAAAAAATAATAAAAAAATAAAATAAAATAAATTTAAAAAAAGAAAAAAAAAGTGTTTTCTTTTTTGTGCACCCCCTGTTTTGACTTCTAACAATCTTTCCTTTGTTTCCCATCCAGATTGTATTAGCTCTTTCCCAAGACATACCCATTGCTAATTTCCTTGGTATAAAACAGAGGAGAATTACCTTTGCTTCTCTCTTGTGACTAGTCTGTGGAAGGCCAGACAAATAGGCTTCCCTGGACAAAGTGAATGTCGCTCAGTCATGTCCAACTCTTAAGTCCACGGAATTCTCCAAGCCAGAATACTGGAGTGGGTAGCTGTTCCCTTCTCCAGGGGATTTTCCCAACCCGGGGATTGAATTCATGCCTCCCACATTGCAGGCGGATTCTTTACCAGCTGAGCCACCAGGGAAGCCCGTGGATAAAGTTGAGTGACCTCCCTCTCCACCTACTCCTGACTGCAGAGTCCAGAAAAGGTCATTCTTAGTAGACATAACAGGGGATCCTTAGCACATTCTTTTATTGTTCTTTGAAGATTAGTGGTATTTACTTACAAATCACCAGGCTCTTTCTGTAGGAAGTTTATACCCTCAGCAACTCCCTGCCTCAGAGTTCAACTGCCATGGAGACCACCTTCCTTTTCTTGAAATAGAGAGATGAGTTCAGATTCTCACCACGGCAGGAATAATGCTGGCATGGGCTCCTTTTAGTGTGTTTTCCACACCCACAGTCTTTTCTGAAGGACACCGTCCTGCCTTTAATATTCAGGCCAGTGCTCGGTCCGATGTGGCCTAGTACCTTCTGGCTAAAGCAGATTAGACCAAGGTAGACCACCAACCCATGGGGGCTCATTCACAGACTTGTCAACAGACTGTGGCCAAGAGAATGAGTCATTTAGTGGGAACTGAAACCCAAATTTTATATGATCAAATGGGAGAGGTCACAATGGACCATTTCAAGCTTGTAAGACAGTAGGACCCATGAGTAAGCAGAGAAAATTGACTGATAAAGGACAATGGTGCAGCTGTACAGAGAAACACAAGTGGAGAGAGGAGAGGGGAGAGACCAGAGAGAGACAGACAGTTCAGAGGAACTCATCTACGGTGGTATCTTGGACCCTGCTGCTGCTACTAAGTCACTTCAGTCGTGTTGTTCAATTCCTTCTAGCCCCGTGTTTCACTGTGCCTTGTGTGACCAGAACAACTCATTTCCATAACTGTTATCAGAATGTGATTCCCTAGAAAACCACGAACATGTGAGCTTCTTCTTGCCTACCTGTCAGATGGCTTGAGCAACTAAGATTGGGAATAAGGTGTGAATAAATAAGAGAGAGTTCGGCAAGATTGGCACTTTGGGAAGAAAGGAGAGTAAGAGAGTGAATCTTTGCTTTATTCTTTAGGTTAGTATGAGGTTCAGAGGTTAAGGTGAAGGAGAAGATATCCACAGCAAAACTCATGCCAAATTGAGGAATTCTCCAGGCCATAGAAGGAAATAAGGGCAGTTTCTTCAAGGACATTGTGGTGCTGGACATTGTGTGTGTGCATAGCCTCGCATTCAGTAGGAGCTCAGTTATGAAAAGGAGGTGTTCTGAAATTTGCAGAATGAATAAACTAGGCACATCTACCCTAGATAGAGAAAGCCTATCAGTTTTATTAAAATTTTCCAACCCTTAAAATTTATAACATGAGAAGCTGTAATATATTGAATTATCTCAATCCTCTGCCCCAAACAAAGAAGTTAATAAGGAAATCAAGTGAGATGAATCGAAGACTGACAGTTCAAATAGACCAAATAGCCAAGGTATCTGGGGTATGTTAGAATACTACTAACTAAGCCTGGTGAATTGCCTTTATTAAAGAGCAAGGAGTCCTCAGAAAGGAAGTTTTTCGACCTGCCAGAAGTAAAAGTGAGGAGGAGTCTAGAACCCCTTATCATCCTGCAGCACCCTTTAGTGCTCCCCGGCCAGCACCCCCAGCATGCCCTTATGCCTGTCCAGCCTACCCATCTCCAAGTAGCTCTGATCCAGCTGGGGAGAACATGGAGACCGGGAATTGTCAGCATCCTGACCAATGAGAGTTGAAGGTCCCTTCGCAGAGAGTAATCCCCCAAGTCAAAGGAAGGGAATGAGATATGAACACACAGCTGCACTCGACATCCAGTGTAAAGCCCAGCAGAACCCACCTCGGGTACACAGCAGCACTTGGGCTTGTCCAGAGGATGGGTGGGGCTGAGCCTGCTCTCGGCCTGAGAGAGAGTGAACTTGCACTAAAGGGAAGAGCTGGGTGCCCAGCACAGCCCAGGAAGACAGGCCTTGTTCTTCACAGGAGAGAGGCAACTTGGTGTCCTGTGGTATCCATCACTGCGTTGGCCACCTTGGCAACTCCAGTTTAGACCCATCGGGGCTGCTTTGTCCCCCTCTGTTAAAGTAGAATACACATGGGGAGAGAGGCACTGCCAGCCCTCAGCCTGCCAAAGGGCTGGGTAAGGTGGCCAGGATGAGGAGGGGCCCTGGCTGCACACCAAGCCTGCTTGAAAGAAGCAGTCGCACCAGGGGGAGTGGAGGCCAACCTCTCCTGAGGAATTGGGATGACTTCACAGGGAAGCTCACTTGATGTAGCATTAGGGCCAGGGTTCTGAGGAAGGGAATCCCATAAAGGCCACAGAAAGAAGACCGGCCTCCAAGACCGGGCTGACACAGCATGGTAGCGGGCAGGACTGTTCCTAAGCAGCAGCCTCTGGAAACTGAGAGCACGGAGTGGTCCTTCTTTACCAGGTGAGGGCAAGAATGAGTGGAGCAGGGACTGGACAATAGGACAGTTCATGTGAAACAGTCAAATAATTCAAAGGGCAAAAACACAGGCCGGCTCACTCAGAGCACCTGAAAGTGATGATTCTATGCAAATTTGATGACATCAGATCCTGTTTAAAATTGCTGCCTTTTCTCCATTCCCATACGCCCCGCCTTAGCTCAGACCATAATGAATGACCACCAGGACACGTGTCATAGTTCTCACTGCCACTAGACTTGCCCCGTCCCCTCTGCCAACACTGCTTTTGGGGATCAGGCCTTGACTCTTTCTTAGGGTGTGGAACTGGCAGGCTAGGGGCAGTGGTATTAGGTGACAGACAACAGAAAGCGATGTTTTCTGAACTAGAACTTACAATTTTTGTGCCAAGTAGGCTAGCTACTTTTTCGTGCTCCATTTCATTTCATTGTCGCATCCCCTCATGAGGCAAATATCAGTACCTGCACTTCGCAGATGAGGAAAATGAGACTCGGAAAGGACACGCAAAATGCCCAAGCCAGGTAGCCCTAAGTGGGGTGTGGGACTTGAACTTGGGCTTCCTGACATTATGTCTCATAGTGTGAACCACTGGTAACATTTCTCTGTCCTCATCTTTCTTCTCCTCAGAGCCCAGTACAACATTTATTGATCTGCCTACCAACACCTCTTCCTTGATCCGCGGTGGTCTGACTTAACCAAGCCTCGCTGTCACCTGTCCACCTGCCCTTTACCCCTGCATCTCCCCCTCCCCACTCACCCTCGGAAGACTCCATCAGAATTTGCCGTAGCTTCACTCTCATTTTCCTGAGAAGAGCTGAATAGACCTGAGCATGTCCAAGATCTACGGTATTTCTGAGGAAGGTGGAGGGGCCCAGGCAGGGGCTGCGTGAACAAAGGCTGTTACAATAGTGCTTTCAGGGTGACGTGCACACAATGCCTTGCATTTTGTCTCTTAATCATCCCCTGGTCTATCTGGCTGGTGTCTGACATTGAAATTCTGCAACATCCAGGGAATAAAGAGCCATTGTGTTTTTTCCCAAACAGAATTGGGCCTGTCACTCCAGACACAGAAAGCACCCTGGTCTCTTTAGTCAGTTTTTGCAGAGATACTGTCCCTGCTGGTCCTTATTCTCCCCGAACAATAGCAGCCAGGTGTCACCAGGATCACCAACCAGCACAGCTGCAGGCCTCCATAAAGTGCCAGGGCTTGAAACCCTCTTGGAGAATGGCTTGAACCCTCACCTTAAACTTGGGGAGCTTCTGGCCAATCCAATGACAAAGCTGCAAGGCCAAGTTCCTTCCTGAGCCTCTTGGTGGTTTGCCTGAACATGCAGCCTCTGATGTCACCCTTGAACCAGGTCCTTGAGGGTAGGGCACTGGAAGCAGTTGTGCTCTTTCGAAGATGTTACCCGTTAGAACAGGGCTTCCATGTGTATGGGAATCCCCTGGGATTTGGGGGAAATGCAGGTTTGGATTCAGCCTGAGATTCTGCGTTTCTAACAAGCTTCCAGGTGAGATTACTGTTGCTGCTCTGGGACCATGTTTTCACTCACAAGGGCTTAGAGCCTCTCTCAGCCCCAGGGTGGGACTAGAGCTGAGATCTGAGGGGTGTCTGTGAGGGTGTGAGGAAGCTGCTCAGCTGGAGTCAGCTGTGATGCCATCGTCCCCTGAGCAGACACCCAGACACAGCAGCAGGGACCAGCCCTCAGGGAAGAGTTGAAGAGGATGAAAGTAATGATCAGAGACGCTCACAGGAAAAAAAAAAAAAAGTGGGGGATAGATATCTGTGATGGTCTTATTGGAAGACGAGATACAGGGTCGGGGGTAGACGATATGTCATGTGAGGAATTTCCAAAATGAGGTCACACACAGGAAGACCCCAGTCCTTCTTCATTTCGATCAGCCTTTCCTCTTTCCCGGAGTCCTCTCTTCCATGTCAGCCTCAGGACGCTGACTATGATGCTCTCAAGGAGAAAGCCAGAAACCCTGCAGTGGGCCCTTCCTGGCTCCTCTGCTCTCACCGTGTGCTGCAGGTGGTGCCGGGCCCTCTGCCACTTCTGACTGCTCACGACGGCATGCGGACACCAGTGGTTCTGAAAATGAGTCGCGGTAGGCTGGGCTGTGTCAGAGCCTCCAGAGGGGGCTTGCAAAAAATGCAGTGTTCAAACCTAGAAATTCTGACACAGTAACATGTGGGAAAGAGCCCTGGGATTTACAAAAAGGTTTAAGCTCCCCAGGTTATTATGAAGCACAACCAAACTTGAAAAGTGCCAATTTATGCAAAATACTACTAAGATCCAACTACACAGAATGCTGCTAACAAAAGGTAGCTAAATGCCAATATTATAGTGTAACTCCATTTGCTTGTATGTTATATGTATATGCTTTATAGTAAATAATAAACAGTATACCTCCAATTTTTAAAAAATACACACATGTTGATATATAGATACATAGATACCTGGGAGGTAGGATGATAGGATTAAAGCGTTTCTCTTTTATTCCTTTCTCTTCTTTACTCCTGCTCTCCACCCCCACTGTCCAAAGGACAGGGGTGACCCCAGGCTCCCTTGTCCCTGTGAAACCGACAAGACTGTGATAGAAGGAATTTATAGTCACAGATCCCTAGAAACAAGAGGCACACCATGCTATGCCATGTAAGGCCCCAAGGTGGGTAAGGAGGCAGAAGAGGAGAGAGAGGAGAGCAGCGCCCAGAGCTTTTTGGGGGTTTTCCCCAGAAAGGATGGGCCAGGCAAGATAGATATAATCATAAGCTTAGGGTGGGAAAGTTTGAAGAAGTTCAACAGGCTCTGGGCTGTGTGGGTGGTCTCTGGGTGTTTGAGACCTGGCTCTGGGCTAATTGAGGGCAGGAGGAATACTGACTTGTTCTGTGTGAGTTTAATAAAGGAGATGATGTAGGTGTGGGGTCTGGGTTGGCTGGTTTGTATATCACAGGTGCACTCTTGGAAAAGTCATTTGCTACCTTTAGAAATTAGCTGGCCCTGGGAGGGGCAGTCTCTCCAAGATCAAGGCTCCAAATGTCAGAGTATCAATAATACAAAAATGTTTAAAAATATAGTCAATTTTGCTTTGCATAATCAACCTTCAAAAATGCCACTGAGGTCTTTAAATGACACATAGCTAAATAAATTGCAGGGTAAGAAGTTTTGTATACTTTTTAGAAGCTTGTGAGCTGGACACAGACTTCAGGGCTCTTCCACTCTCCTGTTTAAATGACGATCCTTGTAATTGTAGCATGAATTTTTACAAAGCACTTTCTTTCATACATTTTACTTCATTTAATTTCCATAACCATTCTAAGAGATGAGCATTTGGTTCCTATGTGATTCATAAGAAGCAGTCTGGTGGGGTTTGGGGTCAGGGAGTGAAAAACAAGGTACACATTACCATGTGTTAAGTTCTCCTAAAGGGACACACTAACACATTCTAAGCTCTCCTAAAGGATTCCCTGGTGGCTCAGATGGGAAAGAGTCTACCTGCAGTGTGGAAGACCTGAGTTTGTTCCCTGGGTTGGGAATATTCCCTGGAGAAGGGAATGGCTACCCATTTCAGTATTCTTGTCTGAAGAATTCCATGGACAGAGGAGTCTAGTGAGCTACAGTCCATGGAGTCCCAAGGAGTCGGACATGACTGAAAGGTAGTGTTCTCCTTAGATTCAGAGAAGTTAAGTGACCCTAGATGAAAGCCAAAAGCTGAAATGTCCCCCTGTGTTAGGCAATGAACCCACACTGGTTTGTTCTCAAAACCAATACCTTTCCACTATATTCACTGATTCAAGCAGTAGTGGCAAACCCCCATATGTCCCAGATGCTATTCTGGATGCTGTACAAAGCTGGATATACAAAGCTAAGCAAAATAGATGGCATGCTCCCTAGTCTTGAGGAGTTCACAGAAGAGAAGGGAGAAAGATATTAATAAGTTTATCATCAAAATATAAAATGAGAATGGTGCTTAAAAATTTGAAGGAACACTTGTGAGGCACCGAGCCCACCTCCAAAATCCTGGGCCAGGAGCCAGGTCTAGGACCTGTTTTACCAACCCTGCAGCCCTGCTCAGGCCATTGTAGCTGTTTCCTGGTCTATGATAACTGCCAAGGCATCTCCTTCCTAACAGGTACTGCCTGACCCTTCACTGCCCATTTTTTCCTCTAGCAGGTCAGGAGAGTGATGGCCAGTCAAACCAGATTCCAACAATATCGGAAGACAAGGCAGAGAAGAGCCAACAAATACGTTTTTAAGGGTGGTTAGGAAAAATCCCAGGCTTCCCTGATAGCTTAGCTGGTAAAGAATCTGCCTACAATGCAGGAGACCCCGGTTCGATTCCTAGGTCAGGAAGCTCCCCTGGAGAAGGGAAAGGCTACCCACTCCGGTATTCTTGGGCTTCAACACACTGGTTCCAAATAGGAAAAGGAGTACGTCAAGGCTGTATATTGTCACCCTGCTTATTTAACTTATATGCAGAGTACATCATGAGAAACGCTGAACTGGAAGAAACACAAGCTGGAATCAAGATTGCTGGGAGAAATATCAATAACCTCAGATATGCAGATGACACCACCCTTATGGCAGAAAGTGAAGAGGAACTAAAAAGCCTCTTGATGAAAGTGAAAGAGGAGAGTGAAAAAGTTGGCTTAAAGCTCAACATTCAGGAAACGAAGATCATGACATCCGGTCCCATCACTTTATGGGAAATAGATGGGGAAACAGTGGAAATAGTGTCAGACTTAATTTTCTGGGCTCCAAAATCACTGCAGATGGTGACTGCAGCCATGAAATTAAAAGACACTTACTCCTTGGAAGGAAAGTTATGACCAACCTAGATAGCATATTCAAAAGCAGAGACATTACTTTGCCAACAAAGGTCCATCTAGTCAAGGCTATGGTTTTTCCTGTGGTCATGTATGGATGTGAGAGTTGGACTGTGAAGAAGGCTGAGCGCCGAAGAATTGATGCTTTTGAACTGTAGTGTTGGAGAAGACTCTTGAGAGTCCCTTGGACTACAAGGAGATCCAACCAGTCCATTCTGAAGGAGATCAGCCCTGGGATTTCTTTGGAAGGACTGATGCTAAAGCTGAAACTCCAGTACTTTGGCCACCTCATGCGAAGAGTTGACTCATTGGAAAAGACTCTGATGCCGGGAGGGATTGGGGGCAGGAGGAAAAGGGGACGCAAGAGGATGAGATGGCTGGATGGCATCACTGACTTGATGGACGTGAGTCTGAGTGAACTCTGGGAGTTGGTGATGGACAGGGAGGCCTGGCGTGCTGCGATTCATGGGGTCGCAAAGAGTCAGACACGACTGAGCGACTGATCTGATCTGAGGAAAAATCCCAGAAATGTGAGTCTGCCTGAAAGAGCTTTCTTCTTCAGAAGGAAGCTCTGGATAGCATTTGTTACCTACGTAAAGATACCAAGACTCCTCCCTTTTCTTTTAAAATTCTGACTCAGGGTGTGTTGAAGGGAAGATTTTTGTGAGAGGGGGAAGCTGTTGGGAAGGTTCCCCTGCTCTTTAGGGGGAGCCACAGGAAGAGACACTCTGAGTACTGAGAGGTCTGACAGTGATGCTTCAGTGTGGCTGCTGACACAGAGGACACAATCAGTGCCCAGGGGGCCTGAGCAGACCATCAGACCTTGGTCCTCGGTGCCATCACTGGGCCACCAAAGCAGATATACCTGAAGTCCTCCTACCTCAAAACTTCCTAAAACCCAAGATAATAAAATCCTTGTTTAAACCAATTTGAGATGGGGTTTCTTCAAGACAAATATATTTTAACTGATGCATAAAAACTGTTTTATTTTTAGTATCATGAAGTTTACTTTCAACTTCATGGGAGCAAAGTCATTGATGTCTTCTACCTAGATCAAAGGTATCTTTTTAAGTAAATGTTTTATTGAAAATATAGCTACCTGATACAAAGAGCTGACTCGCTGGAAAAGACCCTGATGCTGGGAAAGATTGAGGGCAGGAGGAGAAGGGGACGACAGAGGATGAGATGGTTGGATGGCATCATCAACTCTATGGACATGAGTTTGAACAAACTCTGGGAAAGACAAGGAAGCCTGGTGTGCTGCAGTCCATGGGGTCACGAAGAGTTGGACAGGACTGGGCAACTGAACAACAAGCATACATTTGAAAATTTGTATAAATCCTAGATACACAATTTGATGAATTATGATCATGGAAACACATGCATGCAATCATCCAGGTTGGACCTAGAAAAAATTGGAGAAATTTGGATAAGTAGAAGTTAAAGGGCCAGCCAGGCATGGTACGTAAAAGGAAAAACATGAGTCTAAGTCCCAGGGTAAGACCTTATGAAGTACAGAAGGGAGACTATGAGGATACAGCTTGACAAATATGTATCATTAGGATAAAGTCCATTCAGACTCATTCGTTATGTGAATTTTAATAGACTTGTCCTGCTGATGGAACTTGTTGTTGGAACCCAACAATTCTATTGCTATTAGGAACATAAAGGGGAAGAATCCAAGAAATACCCAATCTAAGGTGAACAGCCACTTAGAAAAACACAGGTTAGTAAACACACACATATTTTCTTGCTCTTTCAGCTAAGAGGGACTAAAAGCAGTGACACTGCAGTAGCAATGAGCACTTAGTGACTCTATTACCATTCTCTAACGCAAGACGTCATGGTTTATCTAGAGCTGATTCTACCGCTGGGGCAGGAAATACAAGTTGAGCCTGGAGCATCTTGTAGATGCACTTTTCTCTAAGAATGTCAGGCCCATCATCATTGGCACTCACCGTGTGACTGATTTTACAAAGGTCAGAGCTATGACGAGAGACCGGAAATGTCACTGTGGTTACTCATCTCCCTTCTTCATCCATGGCCATTGACAAGGCTGGTGTAAAGACGGTGTCATGGGTTGAAAATCGGTCACTCAAATATAACAGGTTTTAACTACTGAAACTTGTAAATGTTATAAAGAAGAAGAACCATTGTAGGTGTGACTAAATCAAGGATCTTGACATGCAGAGATTATCCTGGAATACCAGGATGGGCTATAATGTGATTACAAGCATCCTTATAAAAGAGCACAGTGACAATTCACACAGGGAAGAAAGGCAATGTGACTGCAGAAGCAGAGACTGAAGTAGCCACAAGTCAAGGAAAGCC
>NW_011495076.1:1522838-1529327 GCF_000754665.1 Bison bison bison
GAAAGCCAGCTGCCATCAGAAGCTGAAAGAGGCAAGGAACAGATTTTCCCCAGAGCACCCAAAAGGAGTGCCATCCTACACCTTGATTTCAGCTCACTGATACTGATTTCAGATCTCCAGAACAGTGGGAGAATAAATTTCTTCTATTTTAAGATACCAAATTTTGGGGAATTTGTTATAGTAGCTGCTGGGCCAAAGCGGAAATGACGCTCAGTTGTGGGTGTGTCTGGTGGTGAAAATAAAGTCCAATGTTGTAAAGAACAATATTGCATAGGAACTTGGAATGTTAGGTCCATGAATCAAGGTAAACTGGATGTGGTCAAGCAAGAGATGGCAAGAGTGAATGTCAACATCTTGAGGAATCAGTGAACTAAAATGGACATGAATGGGCAAATTTAATTCAGATGACCATTATATCTACTACTGTGGGCAAGAATCCCTTAGAAGAAATGGCATAGACCTCATAGTCAACAAAAGAGTCTGAAATGCAGGAAACTAATACCTATGGAAAAATATGCATTCCACTAATAAGTGAGAAAACACACCCCCTGAGGTTCCTGATCTTCTCTTGTTGCTCCAGGTCTTGTCTTGGGTTCTTAGTCTGTCTTCTTGAGAACAACTGCCCAGCCCCTGCCACAGCTACCCTAGGCAGTGACTGTATCCTCTGTTTCAAGCAGGTCTCCTCATGAGGCACCCTCACCTATGACAAATCTCTCTGCTTCCTGCCCCTAAGTTGTCCCACTGGTTCTACTTCTCTGCCCCTGCTCATCATGCCTGATGTTCTGCTCACAAGAGACAAGGAAGCACTGAGACCTCATCCCTGTTCCCATATGCTACCCTCAGACTCTTCTCTTTGGTGTCAAGAGATGGCATACCTCTGCATTTCTGCTGTAACATGAATGTGCTCAGACTTCACAGAACGTGTTAGGCCATGGCAAGCTTTCTGGGGAAAATGGTCAATTGAGTAGGGTCACAAGGTGCAGAAGCAGGACATGAGTAAGAGAATCAAATCGACATCTTGAGGAATCAGTGAACCAAAATGGTCATGAATGGGCAAATTTAATTCAGATGACCATTATATCTACTACTGTGGGCAAGAATCCCTTAGAAGAAATGGAATAGCCCTCATAGTCAACAAAAGAGTCTGAAATGCAGGAAACTAATACCTATGGAAAAATATGCATTCCACTAATAAGTGAGAAAACACACCCTCTGAGGTTCCTGGATAGAATCCAAGGATAGAACGAGGGAAATGGCACAACCCAATTGCTCTAGTGATGAAGAAAAAGTGAGCAAGGAGGGAAGGAGCTGCAAGGTCACTTGCAGGTGGTGGGAGATGAGTAGCATCAGGAGAGAGGTTATGGGCAGTGTCTGGGATACGCCTATCCTAGCAGGTGGAGTCCAGAGCTGCCCTTTGACCTGGGGTCTGGTGCCACCACACTGAAGGAGGCATTGCCAGGCTGGATGGTGCAAAGGTTGGATGTGGTCTCCCCATCCCACACCACCAACTGTGATGCTCCTATACTAGTAGGTTGAGAAACAGCCAGCCCCCCTCCCAAAAGACGTTCGGCTCTCAGTCTCAGAATCTTTTACCTGACAGTGGAGGGAACTTTGCAGATATGATTAAGTTAAGGATCTCAGGATGGGGAGATTATGCCCGATGTAATCACAAGGTTCTGACAAGAGAGATGCAGGAGACTCAGAGTCTGTAGCAGGAGATGTGATGACAAAAGTTGGAATGGAGTGGAGTACAGGTGGCTTCTAGATTTTGAAAAAGGGAAGGTAATAGTCTCTTCCTGAAGCCTCTAGAAGGAACACAGCCCTGCTGACATCTTGGTTTTGGATTTCTGACTTCTAAAACTGTGTGTAGTTTTCAGTCACTAGGTTTGTAGTAATTTGTCACAGTGGCTGAAAGAGATGAATATACTCCCATATAGTCCAGGGAGGGCTGATGGGCGCACATGAGGCTTTGGATTTTTGCTGAGGCTTTAAGGAGCAAGATATGCTGCAAATGGCAATATCAGCACTTTCTGAGGTCCCCAGTTGAGTCAGGAAAGAAGAACAGAACCCAGCATCCCCACAGTGCCAGAGTGAAGCAAGTCACACTTCCAGTGACAGATGGAATGGCTGTGCCCCACTGGCACTAACAAATACAATGCCATCATCTCTGGGTCATTCACTCACTTGAAAGAATGCTTTTTATGTTGCCCAAAAGGTCATCCATCTAGGTTGTGAGGCCAGTGTCCACCCAGAGCCCCTGGATCCTTCTCCAGGTTGATGGCATGTATGTGCTAGTGCCAGCGGGGCACAGCCATTCCATCTGTCACCAGAACAGTGACCTGCTTCACCCTGGCACTGTGGGGACACTGGGTTCTGTTCTTTCCTGATTCTCACCCAAAGAGAGGAAAGGGAGCCAGCAAAAGCAAGTTTGGGAAGACTGTGGGATGCAAGGAAGGCACTTCTCCAGCCCAGCCAGCCTTCCAGGCCAACACCAGCGTCACCATTCTGCCAACTGCAGCTGGCATCCCAGACGCTTTCAAATTGAAGATGAAGAAATAGGGGACCTCTGGCTGCCTGCAGGCTCCCTTTCTCCACTCTGTGTTCCATTCCCTTCATACAAGCAATTTCAAGCTACCTCCCTGCAGAGCATTAGCCTAACAGGCTGAGTCCTGGCAGTACCATTCTGATTCTTTCATTTGAAGCACGTGTTCATTACAGACTTTCAAATAAATCATATTGGTGGCTCCAAAACAGAATGTTCCCCTGGGCTCATGTGCAACTCAGGAAACAACAGGACCACAGTCTCTGTGACATGCCAGGCATTCAGGTCTGACTATCAAAAGCTAGAGAGTGCCTGAAATTAGAGCTATGTTCCTACTGTGTTCTTAAAGTAATGACCACCGATCTACTGGTGCATTTTCTGTAGAGAAAGTAACAGTAATAATAGAATAGTAATGATTTGCATGCACCTGCCCTGCTTGAAGGGGGCTGGAACACCAGGCTGTAGGACAGTGGCAGGCAGTGGCTTAAGCCCTGGAAGGCTATGCAAGGCAGACTTTCCAGGCAGAGTTGAGCCAGCACCAGCACACTGAAATTTCTGATTCCAATACCAGTACTCTCTCCACTGCCCATTCTGTTCACTATTGGTAACCCCAATCTTTTTGCTAAAGCCCCCCGGATTCCAATATACCTCCTAAGGGTAGTGCAACTGTCCAATAGTCCACCTAAACTCATGTTAGCTTTTTCTTTAACCTCATTTTTCAGGTTGACTTGTGGGAACAGACAATGATTGGTCCTCATGCACACTACCTTGCTCCCTTCAACAGGACCTCTACCTCTGGGCAGGCCCACCTCGGGTTCTTTCTCATCCACCTGCACTCTGCCTATAACTGGGTAGGAGATTTAGGCTGATATCTTACATTTTCAGGGAAGATGAGTGAAGTCGCTTGGATTCCTCTTTTTATACTAGGAGTTGTTGCCTCTGGCACTTAATGAAAAGGCATATTGATTTCCATTTGGCTATTGATCCTCGTGTATAAACCTCTTATCAGGTAAGGACACTGGGAGGCCAGTGTGGTTGAGTCCAGAGCCCATAACAAGTCCTATAGTTCAGGAAACAAAGCCATAGGAGGTCATTTTGCAGGCCTTGGTCAGTAAGTAACCACAATTGAAGGGGAATGAGATCAATTATATATCTTGATCAGTCAACACTTAATTATTTTAAAATCATATCATCGTATTTGGGCATTACTTAAATGACTTGCAAACTAGTTTTGATAACGCCAGTAAATGCATTTGATTTAGGATTGTGTTGTACCAACACTTGTAGGACAAGGACAGACCTCTGCGGTAGGCAGAATAATGGCCTCCAAAAATGCCCACATCCTAATCTCCAAATTTAGGAGTATGTTAGATTACAGAGCAAAAGGGAATTAAGGTCAAAGGTGCAATTAGGGTTGCTAATCACATGACCTGAAAACAGGGAAATTATCCCGGCTTATATGGATAGACCCAGCATAATCAGGGGTCTTAGGTGAAACAGGTCCTTAAGTGAAAGTGGAAAAAGGTCAAGGCATGGCCCCAAAGAACTTGGCCTGACATTGTTGGCTTTGAAGAAGCGCAGGAGGAACAAGTCAACAAATCTGAGTGGCCTCTAGAAGCTGGAAAAAGCATGGACATGTATTCTCCCTTAGAAACTCCAGAAGGAACACGGTCCTGCTGACACCGTGATTTTTAGCCCAGTGAAATCCATTCAGACTTCTGACCTCCAGAACTGTAATAAATTTGTGCTGTTTTAAGCCACTGTGTTCAGGAAAATTTGTTACAGCTGCAATAGGAAACCCTCTCAATCTGAATTTTTCATCTTTAGTACTATTGACATATAGGGCTGGAAAATTCTTTGTTCTGGGGGCTGTCTTGTGAACTGTAGGATCCCTCACTTCTACCCATTAGATGCCAGTAGAGCATCCCTCCCCAGGTTAAGACAACCAAGAATGTCTCCAGACATTTCTTTGAGTGGGGAGAAGAAGGGGAAAATCATCCTTGGTTCAGAACCTCTGCTCCAAACCTACCATCCTGTCCATTTCAATATGTACTTGCCCTCACACACATGGGATTTTGGTCACCGACCTTTTCCTTGTGGATGCTTCTGGACAAAGTCTTTGATGCCAATTGAAAACGAACTACCACACAAAATTGGTATTAATCTCTGATGCCTCAGAGTGAGTTTCATCATTTCGACCAAGCTGGTTTGGAGTAGCTAATGAGTTTGTTGTTTAATCAATAAGTCGTGTCCGACTCTTTTGCAGCTCCATGGACTGTAGCCTGCCAGGCTCCTCTGCTCATGGGATTTCCCAGGCAAGAATACTGGAGTGGGTTGCCATTTCCTTCTCCAAACAAGCTGGTTTGATAAGGAGAGAGAAAAAGGAATCTGAACACGCTATTAAGTGAAAAAGACATAAAAACTGACATCTAGATGGATACAAGGTAAACTCTTCTCATTCCATGCAATGCTCTTTATCAATTAAGCCAGACTGGAGCATGCATATGAGTAAGATGTGATTTCTACCCTTAGGATCTCACTGTCTCATAAGGGAGACTCACAGGCAATTAAAAAAAATATATATGGCAAAACCAATACAATATTGTAAAGTTAAATTAAATAAAATTAAATAAATAAATAAATAAAAATTTCAGTAGAGATTAGAAGGACTGTATACACACCATGGTCATATATTTTGAATTAAGATTCTATGGCCTGGACACAAGCTCTGAGAAAGTATAACAATAGAAACAAATATTTGAAATCAAGACTGCCTCAGAAAGTATGTCCATGCCACACATAAGAGGTATATTCAGCAACATGTATGGACCTAGAAACTATCATACTAAGTGAAATAAGTTAGAAAAAGACAAATATCATACAATATTGCTCATATGTGGAATCTAAAAAAATGATACAAATGACTTACATGCAAAACAGAAATAGACCCAGACATAGAAAATAAACTTTTGGTTACCGAAGGGGAAAGAAAAGGAGATGGATAAATTAGGAGATTGGGATTAATATATATACACTACTAAAGTGATTCATGTGGTCGCAAAGAGTCAGACATGACTGAGCCACTGAACTGAATTGAAAACAGATAACCAGTAAGGACCTGCTGCTGCTGCTGCTAAGTCACTTCAGTCGTGTCTGACTCTGTTCGACCCCAGAGACGGCAGCCCACCAGGCTCCCCCGTCCCTGGGATTCTCCAGGCAAGAACACTAGAGTGGGTTGCCATAGCAAACAATACACAGAAGAACTGTACAAAAAAGATCTTAACGACCCA
Organism: Bison bison bison; assembly: GCF_000754665.1. Lineage (NCBI taxonomy): Eukaryota > Metazoa > Chordata > Mammalia > Artiodactyla > Bovidae > Bison > Bison bison. The sequence goes on from NW_011495076.1 coordinate 1,528,671, forward strand.
GATAATCACGATGGTGTGATCACTGACCTAGAACCAGACATCCTGGAATGTGAAGTCAAGTGGGCCTTAGGAAGCATCACTACAGACAAAGCTAGTGGAGGTGATGGAATTCCAGTGCTGCACTCAATATGCCAGCAAATTTGGAAAACTCAGCAGTGGCCACAGGACTGGAAAAGGTCAGTTTTCATTCCAATCCCAAAGTAAGGCAATGCAAAAGAATGCTCAAACTACCACACAATTGCACTCATCTCACACGCTAGTAAAGTAATGCTCAAAATTCTCCAAGCCAGGCTTCAGCAATACATGAACCGTGAACTTCCAGATATTCAAGCTGGTTTTAGAAAAGGCAGAGGAACCAGAGATCAAATTGCCAACATCCACTGGATCATCAAAAAAGCAAAAGAGTTCCAGAAAAAGATCTATTTCTGCTTTATTGACTATGCCAAAGCCTTTGACTGTGTAGATCACAATAAACTGTGGAAAATTCTGAAAGAGATGGGAATACCAGACCACCTGACCTGCCTCTTGAGAAACCTATATGCAGGTCAGGAAGCAACAGTTAGAACTGGACATGGAACAACAGACTGGTTCCAAATAGGAAAAGGAGTACGTCAAGGCTGTATATTGTCACCCTGCTTATTTAACTTATATGCAGAG
>NW_011495076.1:1529533-1555423 GCF_000754665.1 Bison bison bison
ATTTGGGGCTCCAAAATCACTGCAGATGGTGACTGCAGCCGTGAAATTAAAAGACACTTACTCCTTGGGAGGAAAGTTATGACCAACCTAGATAGCATATTCAAAAGCAGAGACATTACTTTGCCAACAAAGGTCCATCTAGTCAAGGCTATGATTTTTCCAGTGGTCATGTATGGATGTGAGAGTTGGACTATAAAGAAAGCTGAGCACCAAAAAATTGATGCTTTTGAACTGTGGTATTGGAGAAGACTTTTGAGAGTCCCTTGGACTGCAAGGATATCCAACCAGTCATCCTAAAGGAGATCAGTCCTGGGTGTTCATTGGAAGGACTGATGCTAAAGCTGAAACTCCAATACTTTGGCCACTTCATGAGAAGAGTTGACTCATTTGGAAAAACCCTGATGCTGGGAGGGATTGGGAGCAGGAGGAGATGGGGATGACAGAAGGTGAGATGGCTGGATGGCATCACTGACTCTATGGGCATGAGTTTGGGTAAACTTCGGGAGTTGGTGATGGACAGGGAGGCCTGGCATGCTGCGATTCATATGGGCGCAAAGAGTCGGACACGACTGAGTGACTGAATTGAACTGAACTGATATAGCAAAGGGAACAATACTCAATATTTTATAATAACCTACAAAGGAAAATAATGTGAAAAGAACATATATGTGTAGACATATACATATATGTGTATCCCCTTCATGGATCACTGCCTTGTCATGGCAAAGGGGCTTGCATAACTCAATGAAACTATGAGCCATGCCATGCAAGGCCACCCAAGACAGACAGGTCATAGTGGAGAATTCTGACAAAATATGGACTTGGGCAAATTCTGGGAGATGATGAGGGACGTTGAGGCCTGGTGTGCTGCAGTCCATGTGGGTCACAGAGTCAGACATGACTTGGTGACAGAACAATATATAGGTATAAATATATATCTGAATCACTTTGCTTTAGACCTGAAAGTAACACAACATTCTAAGTCAACTATACTTCAATTTAAAAAATTAAATTAAAAAATATTTAAAAGAGGTATATGCAGATTACAACTGGAAGCTTCCAGAGCATGGATTCACATTGGCAAAAAGAAGGAGGAGTGACCCACAACCCACACAGGAGAAATCCATGCACGAAGAGGCAGGACAGGAAAGCATATGGTGCATATCTAGAGTCAATCAGCAACTCCAAATAGATATGGCTGCTTCAAGGTAATTCCAAATATGCATCATAATCAAGTTTTAAAAAAATAGATGCCATAGGAATGATTTTTATTTAAAAATGTATTATCAGTCAAGAAATTCTTCAAGAGTAGATGCTAAGGATTTAACCTAGATTCTTCTCTCTTCCTAATCACCCAACCTTGTGCAAGGTGCTTCTCTGTACCTCTGTTTCCACATCTGTAACATGGCAATAATAATGTCTACCCTGAGGGTCCCTGAAGGAGTTGTATATCCAGACTAAGTGCTTTATAATTGTTCCTATGAAAATCACTAAAAGTGTTATTGCCAACAGAGCCTAAATAATGGATGGACTACAGTTCACCTGTAGGACTCCTTGCTACAGGGCGGAGTGTTGGGTTTGACCCCATGAAGGCACTGGCACACACTTTGGGGGAGAGACCTAGGAGTGGGGAAAGCAGCCATGGCATGGGACACTCCAGGGCCAGCAGAGGAGCAGAGAAGGGGCAGTGGGGAGAAAGTCCACGCTTCCTAGAACAGAGAAGGACGACTGTGTTTACAACCTCACCCACGTGCCCCGGGGTCTCAGACTGAGAAGTCCCTGCACATACCGCACAAGAGACCATGTGCAGAGCAGTCACTCAGAACTTTCCAACTTTCCAGATGGACATTAGGGAGTGGTGAGGCCCTTGGTGAACTGGAGTCTTTGGAAGGAGAGGGTCATTCCTCTTCCAGTCAATAGTTGTCATGAAAATGTTAGCAGATCTCATTTTTAAATAAGAAAAGCTGGAAATCAGAAATGTCATGGGGAACTTCTCATGTTTTAAGAAGATAGCTCATTGGTCTGTAAGCAGATTCAGCCTACAGACCACCCTTGTGAGACGCCAGGTTAGAGGCTTATAAAATAACCTTTCCTGCCGTGTCTTTTGATGTGAGAACACCATCGGCAAGAAGTCTGGGTACTTTTCTTGTAAGATTCTGATGAGCCCCAGAGGAAGAAATTATTTCCAAGTTTCTCTGGAAGAATCTATATATTGATTAAAGTAGTGTTATTACCCTAACACCGCTTTACTGCTACTTTTACTGCCTCAGCTGGCAGCTTATCAAGCTCTTCAAGGTCAGGAGGCTAGAAATCATTTGCTATCTCTGTCTCCTGGCCCCCACAGCCAGGTCCTATAAAATGGATCTCTTCAGTATCTCATACTGTTCATGGGGTTCTCAAGGCAAGAATACTGAAGTGGTTTGCCACTCCCTTCTCCAGTAGACCACATTTTGTCAGAACTCTCCACCATGACCCGTCCATCTTGGGTGGCCCTACATGGCAGGGCTCATAGTTTCATTGAGTTAGACAAGGCTGTGGTCCATGTGTCTAGATTGGTTAGTGACTGTGGTTTTCAGTCTGTCTTCCCTCTGATGGAGAACGATAAGAGGCTTATGGAAGCTTCCTAATGGGAGAGACTAACTGAGGGGGAAACTGGGTCTTGTTCTGATGGGAGGGGCCATGCTCAGTAAATCTTTAATTCAATTTTCTGTTGACGGGTGGAGCTGTGTTCTCTCCCTGCTATTTACCTGGGGCAAACTATGGTGGAGGTAATGAAGATAATGGTGACCTCCTTCAAAAGATCCCATGCACACACTGCTACACTCAGTGCCCCCAACCCTGCAGCAGGCCACAGCTGACCTACGCCTCCACTGGAGACTCCTGGACACTCACAGGCAAGTCTGGGTCAGTCTCCTGTGGGGATGAGGATGAGATGGTTGGATGGCATCACTGACTCCATGGATATGAGTTTGGGTAAACTCTGGGAGTTGGTGATGGACAGGGAGGCCTGGCGAGCTGCAGTCCATGGGGTCACAGAGTCGGACACGACTGAGCGACTGAACTGAACTCAGTATTTCGTAGATCTGCTTATACCCACTGACACTTCAGGTGATGCTATCCTATTGTGAAACCCTGCTGATGCTTCCTAACAGATCCTCATGCATCCACCTGACCAGGTCCTCCTGCACACTTCACTCTGAAAAGTAGCCATCCAAAGCATACATCTTATGAGCTTGTGTCACTACTTCACTTTGGAACCACTCAATGATTTTGTATCACTATTGGAAAGTCAAAACCTGAGCTCCTTGGCATTACATACATGTCCAGACAGCACTGAATATTTGCATGTGTCTGAGTGCTGGGCACAGTGGGAAGCTGGGACTATCAGGTAGGGGCCACATTATAAAGAACCTCGAATGCCATGCTGAGGAGTTGGCTCCATCACATAAGCAGTGCAGAGCTATGGATGGTTTGAAGCAGAGATGAAACTCGTCTGGTCTAAATTTTCTACTTTTCAACACTGTTTGCTTCCTTCACAGCACATATTATAGTTTGTAATTATTTCACTGACTTGTTTACTTTTTCCAAATTTCCCATTTAACTCAAGACTATGAAAGGAAAGAAACCATATATGTTTTGTTCACATTTATTTCTCTACTACCCTGTAAGTGTCTGGCATATCATAGGAATTTAATTAAAAGTTGTTGAATGAATGAATAAATGAATGATGCATGCAGGAATGAATGAGTAGAATGAACACAAAAATAACCATGGGTTCCATTCAACCCACACCCACCTCACCATTCTCGTTTATATAAAGACCTTTCAGAACTATGTCAGGACAAGCTGTGCATTTTGATGAAGTTTTGTAATGCAGGATAGAGCAGCAGTGACTGGATGTTAATGACATGCATTTTTATTGACTAAAGCACAATGCAGAGCAGCCAGTAGTAAGTGATTAGAGGAATAAGACCTTCAAAAGTGCATACAGGCCATAATTAACTGAAAAGTCTGCTCACTGTTACTAGGAGCATAAATGCCAAGATTTGGTATTCAACTTGGTCTATAAACATGAAAGACCAAGAGAATCTGCAACAGACTTTAGTCAGGTTTGCCTTCTTTTAATTCAAATCGATCAAATTCTTTAACAATTTGGATATTCACTGAAACATTATCAGAGGTCTTCTTTGGGCAGTTAGATTTTCTCGGTTTTCTAAATTTTCAGTAATAAATATGTATTACTTTAAAAATTTAAAAAACAGGATAAACAACAAGGTCCTACTGTATAGCAGAGCAATACTCAATATCCTGTGATAAACCATAATGGAAAAGAATATGAAAGAGAATGCATAAATATGTATAACTGAATCACTTTGCTATACAGCAGAAATCAACACAAAATTGTAAATCAACTATATTTCGATAAAAAAATTTCAGAAAGGCAATAAAGCCTTAAGAAATGCTTCCTAAGAAGGGAATCAATTTATTGTGTGTTGTCTGAAGCCCTATTATTGGTATTTTTCAAATCCTTTCTATACCTGTTTTGATCCTCACAATCATCAATTTTTAGAGTAGGTGGAAATCTTATAAGATCATCTCATATAACTTTCTCATATTTCACAGGTAAAATTTTGACTACCTGGTATCCTTTCTCCACTGCATGTAATTCTAATAAAACTATCAATCATGAGGATGAGTAGGGTGGGGGGAATGTGGAGAGGCTAAGAAACAAGTCCAAACTAAACAACCAGAGAGTAATTTAAATAATTTCTCTAGAAACAATAAATAATCCGGCAGTGTTCACATGACTCAAATGGCCATCCTGATTATTTCTGCTGGGAAGAGGTTTATTCTTTTTGTGGTTGGCCCTCAAGTTAAGGAAAGATGTGGGCCTGGATGGCATTCAAACTTTGAATGACACGTGCTTGGCCCAACTCCTTGGATTTCCCGGAAAAGTATTAAGCCAATAAATTACCTTTTATTTTGCTGAAGGTTGGACTTTATTTTCTGTCACAGACATCAGAGAGAAATCTTAATAAATAACCACCCATTACTAATGCCATTTGTCCCTTTTATTTAGTTTTTAAAAGAAAGGCAGACTGCCATACACAGCACCTCATCTGGGTGTGTCTGCAATTTTGTAAGCCTGACTACCCTATACTGTCCTGCAAATGGACCTGAAGAGACTGACTGAAGATCATGGCAGGGGAGTGCAGCTACCCATGTAGGCTTGACTGAAGGCTGGTTCTACTCTACAAGTGAAAGTTGTCCTCTTCTAAGTGGGCAGCTTTGGGAGGGATGCGCATAGGAGCAGTGAGGAAGGAAAGGGACACTTGCCTAGCCAGCTAGATCAGCCAAATCATCCCTAGTGATCAATGGGGCGACAGATGTCACAGTCAGATCACCCTCATTGCGGTCAGATAGCCCTCACATCTCGTCTTCTTTATTAAGGTCTCAAAGATGAGGACTCCAAGATATCCCTGAGTCTCCTATCTCTATGATTTTTTTCTAGTAGTAATAGAAAAAGATAATTATTTATGTTCAACTTAAACTTTCTGCTATAATTTTCAGTTAGAGACTTTTGCTTCTACCTGAGATAGAGTAACAGAACTGAATTTACTTTCCTATTGAAACAACAGCAACAACAACAACAAAAAACCCGTGAAAAAAGATTTTCAAGTCACTGGATATTAGGCAATGAAGGATAGCGATCCTGGAGATAGCTAACTAATGAGGTGACCCTTAGCACTGCCTCTGATTATTGCCTTGAGAGCATTTATAGTCTGCAGTCTATGAAAGGGGAGCCAAATAGACCCTGATGGACTCCCTGAATTGAGAGTCTAGGGAGATGAAAGGAGCTTGAGTTTGCAAGGCTGAGTACCAAAAAGGAGACAACTTCTCAGAGGGTGATCTGAAGAGGTTCCTTGGGTACTCAGCACAGTACTGATCAGCGTATGCACTTAAGGAAACTACCCAAATCTGGGTGCAAACTACCTTGAAGGATTAGAGAACAGTGTCCAGTGCTCACACGGAATAGTGAACTGTGCCTGTTTCTGCCAGTCAGAGAGAAAAACACATGGTTCATACACATTGGGTAGTGCCCAGTAAAATTATATAGTAGAGAATAAGTGGTCTTAGCCGAGCACAGTTCTGAACTCACCTAAAAAATATCATAAAAGCAGACATATAAGATCTGTTTCAAAGTAACTTAATTCCATCCCAGAACAAAGTTCAAGGATATTTATAGGAATATAAAAATACTCAACCCAAAAGGATAAAATTCACATTTGGCATAATCAAAGACTATCAGGTATGCAAAGAAGAAAGAAATCATGACCCATAATGAGATGAATCTATTAATAGAAACTGATCCCAAACTAACACAGATAGTAGAATAAGCAGAGAGGACATTAAATCATTTGTTAGAACTGTTTTTTATCCAGTATGTCCAAAAATTATGGAGAGACACGGAAATTTTTAAGACCCACTTAGAACTTCAGGGCATGAAAACTATCATGTCTAAGATATAAAATACATTGGATGGCATTCAGAGGAGATTAGACATTTCAGGGGGTAAAATCAGTGAACTTAAAGGCACAGCAACAGAAATGATCCAAAATCCCATGTGGCACTAAGTGGTAAAGAATCCACCTGCCAGTGCAGGAGACACAGGAGATGCGGGTTTGATCCTTCAGTCAGGAAGGTCCCCTGGAGGACGGCATGGCAACCCACTCCAGTATTCTTGTCTGGAGAATCAATCGCATGGACTGAGGAGCCTGGAGGGCTACAGTCCATAGGGTCACAAACAGTCAGACATGACTGAAGTGACTTAGCACACACACACACAAAATGAAAACCAGAGAGTAAAAAGAATCGCTTTCTCTTGCCCCACCTACACCAAAAACAGTGAGTTACAGGTCAATTACAGGGAGCCTAAAATGTATGTATTTGGGGTCTCTAAAAGAGACAATAGATAAAGGGATATGGACAGGAAATATATTTGAAGAAATAATGGCTTACAATTTTCCAAATTTGACAACTACTATAAACTCATGGTTTATTATATACATATATATATATATATATATATATTCAGTTCTGTTCAGTTGCTTAGTCGTGTCTGACTCTTTGCGACTCCATGAATTGCACCATGCCAGGCCTCCCTGTCCATCACCAACTCCCGGAGTTCACTCAAACTCATGTCCATCGAGTTGGTGATGCCATCCAGCCATCTCATCCTCTGTCGTCCCCTTCTCCTCCTGCCCCCAATCCCTCCCAGCGTCAGGGTCTTCTCCAATGAGTCAACTTTTCATATGAGATGGCCAAAGTATTGGAATTTCAGCTGTAGCATCAGTCCCTCCAAAGAACACCCAGGACTGATTTCCTTCAGAATGGACTGGTTGGATCTCCTTGCAGTCCAAGGAACTCTCAAGAGTCTTCTCCAACATCACAGTTCAAAAGCATCAATTCTTTGGTGCTCAGTTTTCTTTATAGTCCAACTCTCACATCCATACATGACTACTGGAAAAACCATAGCCTTGACTAGATAGATCTTTGTTGGCAAAGTAATGTCTCTGCTTTTGAATATGCTATCTAGGTTGGTCATAACTTTCCTTCCAAGGAGTAAGCATCTTTTAATTTCATGGCTGCAGTCACCATCTGCAGTGATTTTGGAGCCCCAAAAAATAAAGTCATCCACTGTTTCCCCATGTATTTGCCATAAAGAGATAGGACCAGATGCCATGATCTTAGTTTTCTAAATGTTGAGCTTTAAGCCAACTTTTTCACTCTCCTCTTTCACTCTCATCAAGAGGCTTTTTAGTTCCTCTTCACTTTCTGCCATAAGGGTGGTCTCATCTGCATATCTGACATTATTGATATTTCTCCCAGCAATCTTGATTTCAGCTTGTGCTTCTTCCAGCCCAGTGTCTCTCATGATGTACTCTGCATAGCAGTTAAATAAGCAGGGTGACAATGTACAGCCTTGACGTATTCCTTTTCCTATTTGAAACCAGTCTGTTGTTCCATGTCCAGTTCTAACTGTTGCTTCCTGACCTGCATATAAGCTCATGGTAAAGAAAGCTGAGCACCAAAGAACTGATGCTTTTGAACTGTAGTGTTGGAGAAAACTCTTGAGAGTCCTTTGGACTGCAAGGAGATCCAACCAGTCCATCCTAAAGGAGATCAGTCCTGGGTGTTCATTGGAGGGACTGACGTTGAAGCTGAAACTCCAGTACTTTGGCCACCTGATGGGAAGAGCTGACTCATTTAAAAAGACCCTGATGCTAGGAAAGATTGAGGGCAGGAGGAGAAGGGGACGACAGAGGATGAGATGATTGGATGGTATTACGGACACAATGGACATGGGTTTGGGTGGACTCTGGGAGTTGGTGATGGACAGGAGGCCTGGCATGCTGCAGTTCATGGGGTTCCAAGAGTCAGACATGACTGAGCAACTGAACTGAACTGAATACACTCATGGATCAAAAAAAGCTCAAGGAAGCCCGAGGCTAAGAAGCATGAAGAAAACTATACCACAACCCATCCCAATCAAACTGCTAAACTTATTGACCATAGAGTCCTAGGAACATCATTTAAAAATTACTGTTCCCATTCAATGTTCTCATTTTTAAATTTTTATTTATTTATTTGGCTGCATGCAGAATCTTCTTTTTTTTAATTTTATTTTATTTTTAAACTTTACAATATTGTAATGTCCTCATTTTTAGATAAGGAAACTAAATTTCAGAGAAGTAATTTGCTCAGTAACATACAGAATGTTAGTGTCAAAGTCCAGTGTTTTTTCCTCAACTTTCAGCCGGAAACCTTGTCATTCTTGAAACCTCCTTGGGAACGTGCTATCTTTCTGTAACCGAGCAGGATCTTATGGGGCCTTTTAGGGACAGACCCCTCCCCCCATATCCTCTGATTTAGTTCTCCTCTGAACTACCTAGATAACAGTATCTGATGCACATTTTCTGAGTTATTTTACAGATGCTATAACCTCTACCAAATGGAGGAAAGTAACCACTTGATGATCATGGAATACCCAATCCCCAGACCTGCTGGTGCCTGAAGACTGATAATGTAACCCCCTGGGACACCACCCTGTTACCTCACCATCAACCCATCAGACAACTGTGCATGAGTTGATCACATACCCTGCAATTCCCCTCCCTTACCTTGCCTTTAAAAATGCTTGCCTGAAACCCATCAGGGAGTTCGGGTGTTTTAAGCATTAGCTGTCCTGGACTCCTTGTCTGACACCTTTAAATAAATGCCACACTTTGCTTCACCACAACCTGATGTCAGTAGATTGGCTGTACTGCAAGGGCAAGCAGACCCAGGTTTGGTTTGGTAACACTTCCAAAACCAATTTCACAGCCTATAACATTGCCTTTCACACTCAAGGTTTTCTTTCAGCACAAACTCTACAACTCTAAGAGTCAGTGAATGCCTGGGCATTTGGACGGGAATGAGACTAAACAACAAAAACAGAAATCTTCAGACCATAAGCCTCTGCAGGGAGTGCAAGCTCGCTGTGAAATGTCAGGTGAAAGACAGTGCTGTGTATTCTGAGGTGGCAATTCTACTTGGAATTGGCAGCCATTTTTCTGTCATCACTTAAGTCATTTTCCTGTTCAGCTCAGAAGGCAGCCCTGGCTCTGCTAGGAGTGACAGATGCTATGCTGAGCAGAGCCCCCAGCCCAGCCCATCTCAACAGCCAGGCCCACTTCAGCAACGGCTGAGTGAAAGGGGCAGATGTGGAGCCAGACTATTTTGACAGGAGATTGATTTCCTCCTCTCTGCCCTGCCCCCACCCCCACCCCAAGCTTTTTCTCTTTCCTTATGGATTATTCCTACTTTCAACTAAAAGCAAAGAGGAACAGCAAGAAAATTATTCTGGAAGGGTTGGGGAGACACCTGGGAGGAAAAGCACAAAAGGAAAACCTCAGAGATTTTCAGTATTAAGAATGGTTAGGGATCAGTCCACCCTGATTTGTTTGTCTGTGCCTGGTGGTATGATTAAGGGCAGAAAAAGGGAGGGAGACGTTATTATTTTTTTTTTTTTAAGATATCTTGATACAGAATTCATTTCAAAGAGATTCCTGATCCTCTGGATGGGAAAAATAACCTAACAGAAATTTTGATTATGATGTGAAGCCCCTTGGGAATAGATAACCTAGATAAGAAGGTTACAGAAAAGAACTGAAATCAGGTTTTTTTTTCAAAGAGATACTAGCACTGCCGTTCACTGCATTCATAATAACCAACTTGGGAAAACAAACTAAATGTCTACCAACAAATGAAAGGTTTTAGAAAAGGTGGTATATACATACAACAGAATATTATTTGCCTTTTTTTAAAAGAGGGAAATCCTGCTATATGTGACAACACGGATGAACTTTGAAGACATTACACTGAGTGAAACAAGCCAGTCATAGGCTGAATATTGCAAGACTCCACTTAACGTAAGGTATCTAAGATAGTTGAATTTAAAAAAAAAACAAAAAAACAAAGAATAGAATGGTGGTTGCCATGGGCTTGTGGAAGGGGGGGGGGGGAATTATAACCAAGAGGAACAAAGTTTCAGGTAAACAAGATGAAAAGCTCTAGAGAACTGCTGTATAACACTGTGCTACAGTTAACAACAATATATTGATTGTTCTCTTAAAATCTGATAGGAAGGCAGATCACGTGTTCTTACTGCAAGTTTTTTTATTTTAAAAAAACGGGGAGGTGGTAAGACAATGAGGAGATAAATTGTTCTGCATAATGAAAGGGAATTTGACCCTCTGGTCAAATCTAGGGTCACTAGAGTTTGCAAGCTGGGGGCTGTTGACCACAGAGGGAGGAGAGTGAGGGAGAGCAGGGCTGAGGCCTGGAACCCAGCAGAGAGCAGGGCCAAGGGCAGTGGAGGCTGAAAACTTTACGTACAATACCTCATGTCATCTACATAAGAGCCCTGTGAGACTGGCATTGTCTCTTATCCCATTTTACCCAGGGGGAAACTGGGCATTCCAGATGTAGCTGGCTTGTGCTTGTAGAAGCTGAGTGTCTGAGTCTGGATTCCAAACTGATTAACTGTTCCTGAGGTGTTCTTTCCACCACACCAAGGTGAATGGGGCGGCTTGGGCTAGGACCTGGAGAGCAACTCTCTAATTTCAGCTTTACTACTGAGTACTGGGCTTCCCAGGTGGCACTAGTGATGAAGAACCTGCCTATCAATGCAGGAGACATCAGACACCGGACTTCGACCCCGGGGTCGGGAAGGTCCCCCGGAGGAAGGCACGGCAACCCACTCTAGTATTCTCAACTGAGACTCCCGTGGACAGAGCAGCCTGGCGGGCTGCAGTCCATAGGGTCACTAAGAGTCGGACATGAAGCGACTTAGCACGCACACGCACACCTGGAGTACTAGCATGAACTTGGGCAAGTTATTTCCCCTTTCAAAGCCTCAGTGTCTCCATTTATCTTAAAAAAGTTGATTTCAGCCTTGTCAGCAAACCCTTTCTTCTAATAGCCTGTGGTTTTGGAACCCAGCAGAACCCTGTGCCCCAACCCTCTGCGAGTAAGTACAAAGACCCCTCTATGTTTCCTGGCTCTTGTTTGTAGAAAAGCTGCAATCTCCCAGGCCTACTTGAGTCAAAAAAGAGCAGCCTCAAGCAGTTAAGGATTAGGACAACAGAGTCACAGACTCACTGTCTGATGCAGTTGTTTTACAGATACTATAACCGCCTTCAGCAGAACCCCTTTTGGCTTGTCACTTCAGCAAAGCTTCACTGGAACTAAACGTGGTTTCAGACACTCCTGTGCTCTGCTCACCTCTGCCCCAGCACACTTTCCAAATCTTTTGATCACACAATACTTTGCCTAACCTGTTGGTTCTTTCTGCAGATCAAAGAAATGAAGACTAAGTAATTAACAGATGACCAGATCTCTTCCCCAGCTTTCCCTTCAGTAATCTTGTGAACAAACCGTGTGAACAACATAATGTCTAGAGGAAGATCACAAAAGCTGAGAACCCTGCAACGCAATGGGTTGGTGGCGGGAATGACCCTGGCCCCTTTCTCAAAGACTAACTGAGATGACTTCCTCCTTTCCCCTTAAAAGCTTCATGACCAAGTACAGTCTTCAGAGTTGGTTTTGGGGGGAACGTAACTCCACCTTCTCCCAAGATCGCTGACTCTCTGATTAAAAGCAACTTTCCTTTTCTCCAACAACTGCCTCTGGGATACTGAGTTTTGAGTGGTGAACATCTAGGCCTGGGATCGGTAACAGATTTTATCAACCTAAGTGGGTGCTGCTGACCTTTTAAATGAAATGCCTGTCTCCCTACTCCCTCTGTTCCCTTCATATTGAACTGAGGGCCCATCGTGTGCCAGGCACCAAGGGAAGTACCACTTACAAATATGATTACTGGAGAAGTTGAGGATTTTCTCTCAACCACCTGCTACATCTATGGTGGGTCTTTCTTTACATGTGTATTAGTATCTGAAAGTGTCTATTTGTTTTTTCAATATTGAATGGAGAATAATTATAATATGTGCATAAAGTATAAATAATTACAGTTAAGTCACACCTTTATACCCACTACCCAATTTGAAAGAACACATAACCTTCAACTGTGAAGACCCATGTGTGTCTCCCATTCTCTGAAAGACAGTCACTAATTTTACTTAAAATTCACTTTTCTTCGTATTTTACATTTTAGTCCCTTAAAAATGTGTTTAACTTTACATGTTATTGAACTTTTCTCTATATGAACTCATATCACATATATTCTTCTACAAATTAATTTTTTTTTGGTTTAGCAATATTTCCCCAAGAGTCATGCATGTTATTGCCTACAACTGTTTTACAGTTTTACATGTTCAACGGGACACTGCAGGATGACTATACCTCAATGTCTTTATCCATTCTATTGTTGACTGCAGACACACGGGCAAGTGATCTTCTGGTTGTCTGCTGTTAAGAACACTTGGCAGTGAACTTCTTAGATATGTCTCCTGATGCACGTTGTTTGTTTTTTTCTGGGGTATAAACCTAAGGAGTGGAGAAACTAGGTCATAGTATGTATAATCTCAAATTCATCAGGTAGTGCCATATATTTCTGAAAGTTACCCTCCACAGGGAGTGAAGACTTCCTGTTGTCCCACCCTTTTCCCAGTACTTTCAAAATCTAATCAATGTTGTGAATTATAAATGTTGTCACTATGGTTTCATTTTGCATTTCTCTGATTATGAACAGGTCGGATTGTTTTTTTTTTAAAGATGGTTCATAACCATCTGCATTTCTTTTTCAGGAAATGTGATGTTTTGGGCCAATTTTTCTTTGTATTTTTTTACTCTTTTAGGATTTCTTCATTCTGGATACTGACCTTTTTTTATCAGGTAGACAAACTGAAAATACCTTCTATACATCATGGATTGCTTCACTTGTTTCATCGTCTTTTGATGAATAGAAGTTATTAACCACAACACAGTGAATCATTCACTCCTTTCCTTTTACAGTTAGTTTTAGAGTTTTAGGAAGTCCTTCTTTGAGGAAATCCTACTTGAGGACATAAAGACAGATAAAGAGCCCTGCTGCTGCTGCTGCTGCTAAGTCGCTTCAGTCGTGTCCGACTCTGTGTGACCCCATAGACGGCAGCCAACCAGGCTCCCCCATCCCTGGGATTCTCCAGGCAAGAACACTGGAGTGGGTTGCCATTTCCTTCTCCAATGCATGAAAGTGAAAAGTGAAAGTCAAGTCACTCAGTCATGTCTGACTCGACTGCGGCCCACCAGGCTCCTCCATCCATGGGATTTTCCAGGCAAGGTACTGGGATATTAAAATATAGGTCAATTTAAGGTGAACTAGTATTTTTATCGGAGAAGGCAATGGCACCCCACTCCAGTACTCTTGCCTGGAGAATCCCATGGACAGAGGAGCCTGGTAGGCTGCAGTCCATGGGGTCGCTGAGGGTTGGACACGACTGAGCGACTTCACTTTCACGCATTGGAGAAGGAAATGGCAACCCACTCCAGTGTTCTTGCCTGGAGAATCCCAGAGACGAGCGACTTAGCAGCAGCAGCATTTTTATATCTTAAGTTCAGTTTATTGCTAGATTCTTGTTTGCATCTTTGTTCATGAATGTAACAGACCTGTGATTTTCCTCTCCTGACTTCATCCTCTCTGCTCTTGTTATTTAATGTTACAGTTGCCCAAAAGCTGGGGTTCTTTTATTTCCTATTTTCTAGGTGTTTGTATGGGATTGACATGATCTGCATCTTAAATGTCTGGCTGCTGCTGCTGCTGCTAAGTTGCTTCAGTCGTGTCCAACTCTGTGCGACCCCATAGGCGGCAGCCCACCAGGCTCCCCCGTCCCTGGGAGTCTCCAGGCAAGGACACTGGAATGGGCTGCCATTTCCTTCTCCAATGCGTGAAAGTGAAGTCGCTCAGTCGTGTCCAACCCTCAGTGACCCCATGGACTGCAGCCTACCAGGCTCCTCCATCCATGGGATTTTCCAGGCAAGAGTACTGGAGTGGGGTGCCATTGCCTTCTCCGAAATGTTTGGCAGAAGTCTGCAAAACTCTCTGGATTTATTATTTTCTTTGAAGAGAGATCTTTAAAAATTACTAATTTGATTTCTTTGCTGGGGATAAGACTACTCCTAATTTCTACTTTTCTTGGATTAATTGCATTTCTCTAGAAATTTAACCATCTAAGTGTTCAAATTTATTGACAAAATTGTGATAACTTCTCCTCCACCTATTCTCTGCAGCTTCTGTAATTCACCATTCATAATTTTTATGTCTTGTTTTCCTCTCCATTAAGAATTTTTTCAAATAACCAACTTTGCTTTTTTGATATCTTTATTTCATCAAGTTCTGCTTTTATTTCCTTCAGTTTGGGGATGGGGTAGTCTGCTGTTCTTTGTCTATATGCCTGACATTGATATTTGAATTCATTTTTAGTTTAATATGTGCATTTTAGACTATATAGAGAAAAAAACATACTCCTGGATTTGCTTTAAATATACCCCACAAGCAGTTTGTAGTATATCATTGCTCTATTTTTTCCTCAAATTTTCATCATAGATTCTTCATTGATTTATGGCTTATTTCAAACTGTTTTTTAAATTTTATATTAATTTCTCACATTTAGGGATTTTAATCATTACTTCTTTTGAGAATTGCCATGTGATCCCATTTAGGACCACTTTTTTCATTTAACCAATATTGTTACATCAGTGAAATAAACAGATTGAAAATGTTTGCCTTCCTGGAGTTCATGCTTTGTCAGTTCTTGGAAATACCCCACATACTGGAATAGGAGGTGTATTCTTCATTTGTTTAGTGTAGTTGTGCTATAAAGGGCCATTACATTAAGATTCCTTTATTGCTAAAACCATGTATATCACTAGTGACTTTTTTGCCTGCTTATTACATCAATTTCTGTCACATTTGCTATAATTTCCTGCTGTTTGTGGATTTGTCCACTTCTCTTGTTTTTAATTACCACCCTAGGAGGCATATCCTTTTTAAAGGTAAGAATGAGTCTCAAATAATAACATGTCTTATCTTACAAAGTTTGCAAACAATGGACCCAGGATTCTAATTTAGTTGTCTCAATTATGGTAATATGAATTGTATGACTGCTGTCATGTTTTGTCTAATATCCTTATCTAGTGACAACATGAGTCTCTCCCCATCCTATGCAAATTTCCTCCTCCCACACTTTAATTGAACTCCTAATCAGAGTTCCCAGCTTCCTGGTCAGCAGTGAATGTACACAGCACTGGCCATCATAGTATCCTGGGCCACACAAACCAAATGAGGCCAAAGAGAGTGCTTTCTTTGGAGACAAACATATCCATCTTTACCATATTGTTTCCCAATAGTTACTGGGTTACCAGCCATTTCTGAATGTATCAAGGTAGCTAGTTAGGATATAGAGAAGGAAATGGCAACCCACTCCAGTACTCTCACCTGGAAAATCCCATAGACCGAGTCTGGTAGGCTGCAGTCCATGCGGTTGCTAGGAATCGGACATGACTGATCGACTTCACTTTCACTTTTCCCTTTCATGCAATGGAGAAGGAAATGGCACCCCACTCCGGTATTCTTGCCTAGAGAATCCCAGGGACGGGGGAGCCTGGTGGGCTGCCATCTATGGGGTCACACAGAGTCAGACACAACTGACGTGACTTAGCAGCAGCAGCTAGGGTATGTTAATGATGTTAATTTTTGTTTAATTATTTATCAAAGAAATTTTTCTTCTACATATGATATCAATCTAAAGAGATCCTGCATTTCCTTATTATTTCATCTCCACAGTTAGGATACATAATCTTCCATTTCTTTTAGTTTAAATAATTACAGTGCCACCTAGAATTTACTGCAATGTTGAATAAAGCATGTTTTATTTAAAAAAACTATTAAGCATTTCCACTTCCTAGGCACTGTGTTAGGAGGAACTGTGCATTTGGAATGGACTAAGACACAGGTCCAGTCTGAAAGGACACAGTGCAGTACAAGTCATATTAGATGTGTGGAATTTAGGAGTGATAGGAATGTGGACAGTGGGGACAGTTCACTCTGCCAAGGGGAAGGCAGTTAGGGAAGTCTTCACAGAGGAGTTGACATTTGAGTTAAACTGCATCTTGAAATAAAAACCGATCAAGAAAGTATATTCCAGGAAAATGAAAAAAAAAAAAGATCAGCAAAGAGAAGAAAGATTCTCCACAACAAATATTAAATTGTCAAAGTGAATTTTAAATTAGTTTATTTTTATTCTTTTTTTGCTTTTGGCTGTTAAATTCCCATTTCTCACAGGCACTCAAATCAGGGTTTATAAATATGTGGTACCTATGCTGTCACTATCCCGCCTCTCATACCCACCATGGCAACTACCTCTAACTGAACAAAAAATTCTTTCCTCAGAGAGTCTACTCAACACTAAGTTCCGTGATTAATAAAGTATTAATAGAAACAGTCAATCATTATTAATAAAAGAGTGTATATGAAAGAAACTTGCTTACCATTTCTAATTCAATTGGGCAGAGACATGGGAAGAATGGACATCCAGACGTAAGGCAGGGAGGCCTGCATTTTTTAAAGGTCCAAATCTTAAGACTCCTCCCAGATTGCTTAAATTCTAATTTGTGGAGATGGGGGAAAGGCTTCAGTATTTTTCAAGCTTCACAAATAATTTCCAATATATTGACAAGCTTGAGGATGACTGCCATAAAGGGTCTGTGTTAGAAAAAGTCAAATACATCACAGATTTAAGAGCTGGGAGGATTACTGAATTACAACTCCTAGGAAGATAATGTTCTAGGGCAAGAGGGAGGTCCCTGAATCTGGACTCTGGTTAATACGGAGATACCAAGAGTGAAGATCCAAGGAGACAGGGCCAGAGATGTGAACTGTGTCTATAAAGTTCAGCTGAAGAGCTGAACTTCATGACCTGATGCCAAATCTTAGAAATGGTTATTTCTTATTTTCATTTCTTTTTTTTTTTTTTTAGAAATGAGTAAGCACTAAAGCTTTAAGAGCAGTCAGTATCACAACTGAATGAGCTGAATTTTGCTACATTAAACTTTCTTTCAAGGTATTAAATTTGCATATGGGGGAGCCCATATACTTAAAAAAAATCAAGGAAATTACATTCTGCTGAATTTAAAAGAACATGCCTGCATAAACAGAATACTCCATAGTGCTACTATTTATTTGCAAGTTATTTTGACAACTCATTGTTTATTTAAAGTAATTAGAATTTGGGGTTAGATAAAGAGTATAGAAAGCATTGCTTTGAAAGCAGAGCCAATATCAATACTATCTGAATCTCTTACCTTTAATTATACTCCAATGACTCAAAATCTTAAGAGAGAAAGTCTTCAACTCTCAAGTTCATTCAGAATTTTAAAATTGCTCTCATGGGAGGACAGGAAGGATGAAAGAGTTTTCAAGACTTTCCTATACCTTAATGTCCTTTTTAACTTTGAATGTAAAAGCGTGTTTGTACTGACAGTACTATGAAATAAAGATCAATTCAAGTCTGTAATGAAGTTCAAAAGCACCTCCTCTTTTTTTGCACAGGTAACAATTTTATTGATTTAAATTAGAAACTTCTAGTTGTGGGGAAGGAGAACAGGCAGGCAAAAGAGAGAAAACAGGTGATCTGTGGACCACAGCTGATCCTGAACTGCTCCCTAATAGAGAGAGAAGACTGAGGATTTCTGGAGTCAAACAAAAGTAATGAAGTGGAAAATGAAGTTTTAAATTCACACACATCACTGAATTTATCTATTTTCTTTTAGGCAATGTAATTTTACAAAAGTAAATTCGATCTCACATGATTTCACTCTTTTTCAATCTTTGGACTGAAAAGAAAGGTCTAAGCCTGTCTATAGTATACAAGTTCAAAATACTTAAATGGTCCATACTACCTGTTCAGCACAGTGCAAGTGAGCTATATTAATGTCTGATTAAAAATTACCTTATCTGTTCTTGGTTAAAAAGCACATTATCTGTTCTTTGCTCCTTGCAAGTTCCACTGAAGCATGCTCCCTAAGAGACAAAGAAAGAACTCCGTAAAATTCAGTTCCCGATATAGGGACCCTCTAGCCTGTCCTGGTGGGATAAGTACTGTCAGGAATGAAGCGCCCGCTAGAGGCCAGTATTCCAGATAGTCCCTTCCTATCCATTAGAACAGCTTTTCTCAAGAATACTCCCTGCAGGAACAGCATAGCATTACCTGAGAACTAGTTAGAATGCAAACTCTGGGGTCCTATCCAGCTTACTACTTTTGAACTACTATAACAAGATACCACAAACTAGGTATCTTAAAAAGAACAGAAATTTATTTCTTACAGTTCTGGAGGCTAGAAGTCTAAGATCAAGGTGCCAGCTGATTCAGTATTTGGTTGGAGCCCACTTCCTAGTTCATAGATTGCCCCTTGTAGCTATAATCTCACATGGAGGAGGTAGCAAGGGAGTTTTCTTGGGCCTCTTTTATAAGGGCACTAATCCCATTTATGAGAGCTCCATCCTCATGACCTAATCACCCCAGGTGCCCCACCTTCTATTATTATCACCTTGGGAATTAGGGTTTTAACATATGAATTTTGGGGACACAAACATTCAGATGATAGCACCACCTTAGGCCAACCTTTGTTATGAGTAAGAAACCTTTGTGGTGAGGTGCAGTAGTCTGTTTTAACAAGCCCTCCAGGTGATTCTGATTCTCACACTATCTTTGAGAATTACTCTCCTCAAACATGTCAGAGAATGAAGGTGTTACTGTGTAAAAACTTATAGAGGCATGAATTAAGCTAACCTGTCTTGCCTCCTAGCAGATTAAAAAAAACAAAAACAGAAACTAAGTTGATGCTTGTATCAAACTAACACAAGGACTTATAATTTAGAAAATGTCATGAGGCCAAACTGTGGTTTAATGTATGAAAAAAAAGCTTTCAGCAACTCTGGAATTACCCTGAAAAAATGACTTTAAAGAATGATTGTGTCCCTTGACATAAACAGTAATGTAAGTGTATATAATGCCACAAACACGAGAAGAGTGTGGGAAACCTCAACAGCTATTCCACCACTGATGAAGAGGATTGAGTAGCTCCAAGGACCTTTACCCCTTCCCCTTTATTCAGGACTGCAATCTGCCATAGACCAGTTCGTGGGGTTATCTGACCACAGAATGAGGCTAAACATATGTACAGCTAAGAAGGAAATGAAAATAAGAATTAAAAAAAAAAAACACTTTCCATATTTTTCATGATCTTTTTTATTTAACATACATAGTACATGTAAACAACTGGCAAAAAATTCATAAAAATACAATTCCCCTATGCATTATCAATTTACTCTTGATACATTCTTTCATTTTCTCCTTAGTATCATTGTCCTATTTTAACACTACACTGTTTCTGCTAAGCATTTTAAGAGGCTTATCTTTTTTAAGGAATACTGCCCCAACTTTTTTTTTTCCTTTCCTAATGTCATAGCAATAGCTATTTTTATCACTGCCTTGACCATCCTAACCTTCCTCACACTAAAGCAAAAATATTTTTAAATGCTAAAAATGCATAAAATACTGAGCTCTAATACTGTTTATCATGTATATCGAACCTACTACTACTCTGTGTTGCCATAAAAGATATTTATAACCTTCAGCACCGGCTGCTACAGATGTGACCAAGGCCGAGTGTGCAGTGTAGCCCAGGGCGTCTTTTCTAAACTGACTGGCCTAAAACATAATCATAGCTTGCTGGTGGAGCTAAATGAATAAATACTGCTATGAAAGGAGTCTTCTGAAAATAATAATTAAAAAAAAACCCTAATTTGACTAGTTTTATCTTTTCCCAGCATATAAAACAGTTATAACACCATTTTAACGTTTTTCCTATGTGGAATTTCAAATAATTACATGTAAACTTACTGGGAAGGGAATTATTTAAAGGTGGGAAAAATAGAGAATGACTTTAAAAGTAAAATTTAAAAAAGATAGTAAACGCTGGATGTACAAAACACATTTATGTGAGAAACAATGGGAAATAAAACGGAGCACACACTTCTCCTCTCCCCACCCATGGTGGCTTTCATCCTCCCAGGCCTCAAGTGCCCACTTCCCATTTTTCTGCGTTGCTGCATCACTGCTTAAATTCTACTCCTAATCCAAACTCCCCAGATGCTTCCTTGTTTTCTAAAACTGGCTAAAGACCAAGACCAAGAAATAAGTCACCCAGTGAGCAAGAAAGAGGGAGAGGCACCTGAAGTCACTGACCATCTCGGCCAGAAGGAGGCTCCCTGGGAAAGACGGGCTCTGGGGCAGGCTCGGGGCTGCACGTGCCTCAGCCTGGGCTGTCTCGGCAGCTGTCTGTTCTAAGCAAGCTAGTGCTTCCCCCAGACCAGGCTTGTCCTTGGGCTCTGGAGAGAAGGCAGAAAGAGAACAGCTCTTCAGTGGCTTCCTGGAGCAGGCACCGGAAACCAGCCCTGAGGACTCAGGTCTCAAGGACAGTCCACAATGAGGTTAATCTGCCTGCAGTTAATAAAGAGAACACTGTGTAATTAAATGTGTAGTCTGCCAGAGTCATGGTCTGCTTAGAACGTTAAATCTTAAAACCATTTCTCAGAACTATGAGGGTTCAGTGTTTTGTAGAATCTCATTTCACACAAATTAACTTCTAAGAAGCAAAAATTCATACTAGGAATTTAAAGCAGGTTGGAAAAGTTTCAAGATACAAATAAACAGATAAGAAAAAAGTAAAGAGGAAGACTGAATATATTAGTTCCTCATACTGAAGTGATGGTTTTTGAAACCAAAATTATAACATAAGGTTTAAGGCTTCGTCTTATTAAAGACAGGCAATTTTAAAAGTAAAATATAAAAACTCCATTCACTTATCATTACTTATTTACTGTGTGACCAAAAAACTAGTCATATTTATGGTATCTTAATAATAAAAGAAAAATTACCATACACTACAGTCTTCCACTATAAATTATATCTACTCACATATACATTAGTTGCTAGATGCATCTGTGGTTGTTCAAAATAGCTTTTCTTAAACAATTATACATGAAAAATTTTAAGTGGTTTAAAGTTATTAAAATATAAACATTCGAATACTACTAAAAATGAGAAAAACACGCAATTGTCATTAAACTTTTTAAACCAAGAATAAGTAACTGATAAGCAATTAAATGAGTAAATAGCACTTATTTGACAAAGAATATTGAGAAAGAAACAGACAAGCCAACATACACTAATGCCACGTGGTTGGCAGTTGTAGGAATCTGGTCCTAAAGACTAGGTCCAAGAACTTGGATTTACAACGGGCAGGAAATGCTTTATTAACAAGAGCAACAGAGAACAAAGAGTGTGAAGAAGGGAAATAAATTATAGGTCTACACAGCAAATATCCATGTCTGCCCCAGCTATTCTTTCTGAAATTGATGACAGGGGCTGACATGACTGAGGAGCTTACAATAATCACTGAAATGTTCGAAAGACAAGAGCAAAAGGCAGAGAAAAAAGCAAGGGGCATCAATAGTCCACGAACTGTAAAATCAGCCCCTACACAGTTCAGAAGTGACTATATTTTCACATCACCTTGTTATGACCCATCATATTTTTTTATACAGGTAGCTTTGCTCACTTTAGGACAAATATTTAAGTCAAGTACAAGCATATACTCATTTGCATAGCAAATTTTAAGGGGTGCATTGATATAGTAACCAACTGATAAAGGTTTAAGTATTTTTACATTCAGACTGACCAAATAAGACGTTTTCTATTTGAAAACAGTTACCTACAAAAGTTTTGGGAATCTGAATTAAAAACAAGGCATGAGTTATTAGCAAAACATGGAAACCATTACTGGTGGAATTCTCTGTAGGCAGCAGTCACTCCTCTATGACTTCTAAGACTTTGTAAACACTGTTCTGGAATACAGTGGTGAAGTGAGGCTTGGACTCCTTTACTAAGAGGTTGCATAAGGGAGGTTTCCCAGCATTAGCAGGATCTTCCACATCCCAGATTTCAGGCATACTGCATCCAGGCCTAGAAAAATTAATGTGCAGATTAAAAAAAAAAACCACTGTACGTTACATAATGGAAGATAAAGGAACACATTTTCCATGTTCCTACCCTCATTTCTTTTTTCACTTAAAATAAGTTAGCTTTCTTTAAAAAAAAAAAAAATCAAAAATACCCTATCATAGTTATTTTTATTTAAGCTACCATAAATCCTTTCTAGAACAAGGTGAACACAGCAAAGGTGACAATAAAGAAAGAAAAAGACATATAATATACGTGAATTCAGGTGGTGGGGTAAAAGATCTCAGTTGAATTCTGCCTCAGCTACTTACCAAAAATGTGGTCTTGGGTAGTTCACTCAATCTCACTCTCCACATAGGTAAAATGGGACAGACCCATGATGTAAGGGACTATGGGAGAGACAGCATCCAGCATGGTGCCCAGCACATAGTAAGAGGAATACTGATGCAGATTATATACTGCATATACTGATGCAGAAAATTATACAGGATACCTCCAAGAGATCCCAGTTTTGGTTCCATACCACCACAATAAAGCAAATATTAAAGTGAGTACCCAAATTTTTGAGTTGTATTGCCAAGTGCATGTAAACGTTATGTTTATGCTGAGTTCTATTAAGTGTGCAATAGAATTACATATCCTAATTTAAAAATTCGTTAATGCTAAAAAGTATGTTAACCATCATCTGAGTCTTCAGTGATAAGGCTTCATAATATTTTTGCTGATGGAGGGTCTTGCCCCAATGTTGATGGCTACTGATCGATCAAGGTAATGGTTACAGATAGCCTGGGTGGCTATGGAAATTTCTTAAAATAAGACAATATAATGATGCTTGCCACCTTAATGGGCTCCTTCTTTCATGAACGATTTCTCTGTAGCACACAATGCTGTGTGATGGCATTTTACTCACAGTAGAATTTCTTTCAAAATTGGAATCAATATTCTCAAACCCTGTCACTGCTTTATCAACTAAATTTATGTAATATTCTAAATCCTTTGTTGTTATTTTAACAATCTTCACAGCATCTTCACCAGGAGTAGAGTCCATCTCAAAAAACCACATGCTGTGCTCATCCATAAGAAGTAACTTCTTATCTGCTAGTTTCATCATGAGATGGTAGCAATTCAGTTACATCTTCAGGCCCCACTTCTAACCCTAACTGTCTTGCTACTTGCACCATATCTGCAGTCCCTTACTCCACCGCAGTCTTGAACCCCTCAAAGTCAAGCAGGAGGGGTGCAGTCAGCTTCTCCCAAGCTCCTGCTAACTCTGAGACTTTGACCTCTTCCCAGGAATCACAAATGCCCTTAATGGTATCTGGATGGGTGAATCCTTCCCAAAATGGTTTTCAACCGACTTTGCCCAGATCCAACAGAAGAATACTGGCTATGGCAGCTATACCCTTACAAAATGTATTTCTTAAATTATAAGACATCGAAACAGAAATTACTTGAACTGTGGGGCTGCAGAATAGATGCTATGTTAGAAGGCATGAAAACAACGTTAATCTCATTGTACATTCATTCGAGCTTTGGGGTGACCGGGTGCATTGTCAATGAGCAGTTATATTTTGAAATGAATCTTTTTTTCCCCAAGCAGGTCTTAACAGCTTATCATAGTCAGAAACCACATTGTAAGCAGTTGTGCTATCATCCAGGGTTGGAGCACCGGCAAAGTAGGTTTATCATAATTCAGTAGGGCCCTAGGGTTTTCAGAATGATAAATGCAGCACTGGCTTCAGCTTCAAGTCACCACCTGCTTTAGCCTCTAATAAGAGAGATCAAGCTCCAGGAGTTGGTTATGGACAGTGAAGCATGGCATGTTGCAGTCCATGGGGCTGCAAAGAATTGGACACAACTGCGCAACTGAACTAACTGAAGAGAGACAGCCTGTTCTTGGAAGATTTGAAGCCAGGTATTGACTTGTCCTCTCTAGCTATGGAAGTCCTAGATGGCATCTTCTTCCAATAGAAGGCTTTCATCATTGAAAATCTGTTGCTTAGTGTAGCCACCTTCAATAATGATTTCAGCTAGACCTGGATAATTTGCTGAAGCTTCTACATCAGCACTTGCTGCTTCATCTTGTACTCTGATATTATAGAGATGACTTTTTTCCTTAAACCTCATGAACCAACCTCTGCTGGTTTCAAACTTTACCACTGTGGCTCCCTCACCTTCTCAACCCTTACAAAACTAAAGAGAGTTATGGCCTTGCTCTAAATTAGTCTTTGGCTTAAGGGGATGTTGTGGCTGGTTTGATCTTTCATCCAGACCACTAAAACTTTCTCCGTATTAGCAATAAGGGTGTTTCACTTTCTTATAATTCATGTATTAACTGGCGTAGCACTTTTCTTTCAAGAACATTTCCTTTGTATTCACTATGTGGCTAACTGTTTGGCACAAGAGGCCTAGCTTTTGACCCATCTTGGCCTTTGATATGCCTTCCTTACTAAATTTAGTCATTTATAACTTTTGTTTCAAAGTGAGAGACATGCAGCTCTTTTCACTTGAACACTTAGAAGCCACTGAAAAATTATTAATTGGCCTATGTTTCAAAGAATAGGGAGGCACAAGGAGAAAGAGAGAGGGGAACAGCTGGTTGGTGGAACAGTCAGGACACATACAACATTCACTCATCAAGTTTGCCATCTTACATGGGTACAGTACAAGGTGCCCCAAAACAATTACAATAGTAACAGCAAAGATCACTGGTCACAGATCACCATGATAGATATAAAAATGAAAAAAGTTGAAATATTTTGAGAATTATCAAAATGTGACATGAAAGAGATGGGAATACCAGACCACCTGACGTGCCTCTTGAGAAATCTGTATGCAGGTCAGGAAGCAACAGTTAGAAGTGGACATGGAACAACAGACTGGTTCCAAATAGAAAAACGAGTACATCAAGACTGTATATTGTCACCCTGCTTATTTAACTTCTATGCAGAGTACATCATGAGAAACGCTGGGCTGGATGAAGCACAAGCTGGAATCAAGATTGCCGGGAAAAATATCAATAACGTCAGATATGCAGATGACACCACCCTTATGGCAGAAAGTGAAGAAGAACTAAAGAGCCTCTTGATGAAAGTGAAAGAGGAGAGTGAAAAAGTTGGCTTAAAGCTCAACATTCAGAAAACTAAGATCATGGCATCTGGTCCCATCACTTCATGGCAAATAGATGGGGAAACAGTGGAAACAGTGGCTGAATTTATTTTGGGAGGCTCCAAAATCACTGCAGATGGTGACTGCAGCCATGAAATTAAAAGATGCTTACTCCTTGGAAGGAAAGTTATGACCAACCTAGACAGGATACTAAAAAGCA